>NC_133620.1:8245685-8277382 GCF_048593235.1 Sminthopsis crassicaudata | reverse complement strand
TTCTGTTTGTTTTTGCTAGTGAGTCGTGCTTTTGTGTATTTAAGACCTAGCTGGATGGCGTTGGGTCAACAATATTAGCCATGTTTGCCCAGGTGATGAACAGAAACAGCTTGCCTTTGACAGGGAAACATTTCTAGGAATAATGTCTCCAGTGCCTCCAGCTCAGCGGAGCTGCCATTTCATCAACACAGGCACTACGGCTCTCAAGCCACCTGTGCCTGCCTGCCAGTCCCAGGCGCATCCTCCCAGGAGGTCACTGCCGGGAGCTCACCCACTTTGCTGGGTCGGACCTCCCAGAACACACACTGGCACTAATGGCATAATAACAGCCTGCTTTGAGAGAGAATGTAAAGGCTGACTAAGCACTTTCCTCATCGGCCTTCTCTTCCCACAGGACCCAGAAGTGGAGAGCGCCTCGGGGAGCTGCTGGTCCCACTCATTCACTTTAATAACTGGAAGATCATCAAACTTCTCCAATCTCAGTTTCCTCAAGATCCCACAGAAAGCAGATCATCCCAAAACACTTCTCCTGAGCCAAAGCTCCAACAATTGTGTTCTTTCTTTCCCCTGATCAGAAGGCAAGCATGCTGGTGCACTCCTGCCTCAAGAGGCCCTTGGCAGATCACTTACCATTGGTCTGCCTCAGTTTCCTTCACTGTAAAAATGGGGGATAATAATAGATCTATTTCCCTGGCCCTTTTCCTCTTCGAATTTCTGAATCTCTTCACGGCATCATTCAAAGCTAAAACAATTTTGTACACATCATAGGAGCTTAATTGCTGATTTGCTTATTGCAATGGAGGAAATGCCCATATTGATGAGATTATGAATCTCCTCAAGACTAAAGTAGAGAGGAGAAATTTCTTCTCCATTAAGGATTTTGAGGGTCATGGTAGATCCTCTGACCCCAGGTGCCGTCACTGGCGTAAAGCCAGAACCAAATGAAAATGTCATTGGGAAACAGTTAGCAGAACACAAGACGACATAGCTAAGGTTACTTTGTGATTTTCGAAGGCAGGGTGTAGCAGCAGCGATCTGGCTCTATTTAGCCATCACTGCCCTGGATCCCTTCTCAGAGCCACGCCCAAGAGAAAAGATGGAGAATGACAAAGCATCCAAGGAGCCTGAAACGGTGCAACCAAACTCAAGAAAAACCAGGAACTCCGGATAAGACCCAGTTCTAGAAGCTCTAGAAGTTCTAGAAGCAGCTGTCATGTCTAAGGTCATACGTGCCATGGAGGTTCTGTATTTGGAGAAAACACCTTCCATCCCAAGAATCCTTGCAGGAAGAATGTTGTAGAATAGAAAGAATAGTGAGATATGCTCGGAGGATTCAAGGCTGAATCTTAGCTGGGTCACTTCCTGGGAGCATAATCTTGAGAAACATCCCTGCACTTTGTGGGTCCCACCATCTTCTTCTGGGTGGCTTGCTGCTCCTGGGTGAGGCTGAGAAGCCCCCCGGCTTCTCCCAGGTGTGTGGTAGGCAGCCCCGATTCAGGGGATTGAGCACCCCAGGGAGCCAAGCCACCTGCCCTTCTCTTGTTTGAACTCTGAATCTCCAAACACTAGCTTTCCCGAAATTAATGGAACAAGTCTGTTGTGGGGCGAGCTTTCAAGAAGTATTTGCTGATGGCTACGGGGGAAAGGAATGTGGGCTAGGTAAAAGGTAATTTATGCTTGCTGTGCAGGCTTCAGTTTTGAAGAGGACCAATAATAGCACAGGGGGATGTTCTGACTTGTGTATGAATTGGATTGAAATGAGACAGAGCCACAGGTGGCTGTCAGCCTCACTCTCTCTTCCAATTGTCAGTGTTCAGGGTGGAACAGAGTCAGGACCACTTGCAATGTCCCAGGATGCACTGGATGATTTCGGCCCTCTGATTTCTGACCAAGCACTCCATAGCATCTGCTTGAGCCGCCTTCCTGGCTCTTGGGACAAATTGCTCTCATGCAGCCATTCTGCTGGGGAAGGTCTGCTTGCGGGTAGACATCCTAACTCACTGGCAGGTCTGAGCACCTATGTTCTGTGTCTAGTTCCAAAATCAGAACTCTCCCTCCCTTCCTTCCTTCCTTCCTTCCTTCCTTCCTTCCTTCCTTCCTTCCTTCCTTCCTTCCTCTTTCTTTCTTTCTTTCTTTCTTTCTTTCTTTCTTTCTTTCTTTCTTTCTTTCTTTCTTTCTTTCTTTCTTTCTTTCTTTCTTTCTTTCTTTCTTTCTTTCTTTCTTTCTTTCTTTCTTTCTTTCTTTCTTCCTTCCTTCCTTCCTTCCTTCCTTCCTTCCTTCCTTAGGCATTTGGGGTTAAATGACTTGCCCGGGATCACACAGTTAGGAAGCACAGTTAGGAAGTGAGAACTCATATATTTCTGACATTACACACTGCATCTTCACATGGATGCTCAAGGAGATTCTTTAAGGAATTATTTCTGAGGCCCTCAGTCCCTCCAGGCTTGGAAGTTCAAGCTCATCTAATAAAGTTGACTGAAAGATCAAACCAGCTGTGCTGTTTACCCTGGAAACCTTAAAACCAATCAACTTCGCTCAAAAGCAAAACAAAACAAAATAAAAAAAAAGAAAATCTGGTCTCTAACTGGGACTTGACTGAACATATTACACACACACACACACACACACACACACACACACATATATATATATACACACACACACACACATATATATATACACACACACACAAAAAGGGGGGCCTCTGTCCCCAAGGAGAGGACATTCTAATGGGGGACAATAATGTGGTGATCGGTGAGGATCATTCTGGTGTGGAAAGACACAGGTTTGGCAAAAGGTTGTGGCAAGATTAGATTTAAACCATCTAGTTCAACCCTTTCAATTTATTGATAAGAAAAGCAATTCAGGTATTAATCTGTCTTGACCGGAGAGATACTGAGTGAAAATTCCCCTAGCCTGACAGATGTAGGTAGCCCTAAGCATGCAGCTTACTCTGGATCCTTTGCCATCAGACCTGCCATTATTTGTGTACTTCCCTTTTTCCATCTCCTCCCTTTCGTGCATGTCTCTCCCTCTTACTCCCATCTGAATCGGAATTCTGTGAGAGCAAGGATTGGCTTTTTTTTTCACTGATATTGTCCCCCATTAGAATGTCCTCTCCTTGGGAACAGAGACCCCCCTTTTTGCTTTTATATTTACATCCTCATGCTTGGGACACAATAAGCACTGAATCATATTTTTTCAGTTATTTTATTCAAGCCCAAATACTCTGGTCCTATGAGTTGATGGAGAGAAACTAGGGAGAGAACTGAAAGGCTAATGATCCAAGTGAAAACTATTTTCCTTATCCATCTCCAGTACAAAGGAAGTGCACTTAATAAGTTATTTTCATTCATTCTCCCATTCGCAGTAATCAAATCAGTACTGTCCATGCTTCTGGAGAGAATCTGCCAAACACCTCTTCCCTGAAAGTAAGATCTGCCTCATTTTTGTATTTATAGCACAGGCCCCTAAGGTACTGAGTATGGTGCCTGACACCTAATAAGTATGGTTTTTTCATTCATTTAAGAGTTATCAGGAGGATCCTACAGGTTACAAATAGAAAAGTGGGAATGGAACTCGGGTCCCCTCCTCCCAGATTTAATGTTCTGTCCTTTGAGTCTGCTTTGCTCCCATTTAAGGAGTTCTGGATTTGTAATCAAGAAGATCAGAGTTAACATTCATTTCCCAACTCCATACATCTTCACTGACAGTGCCCCATGCCTCCCTCCTCCTCTCTCTCTCCCAGCTACTCCTCTGGCTATGTCCCCCTAGCTGAAATCCCTCCTTCTGCTGGAAGCCTTTTCCAAAATCCCTTAATCTCAGAGCCTCAGGGCCTTCCTCTGCTGATTTTTTTTTGATATTTTGTTTGTATTTAATTATTTGCATATGGCCTCCTCATTGAACTGTGAGCTCCCTTAAGAGCAAGGACACTCTTTTCTATCTCCAATATAATATCTCACAGTGACCTGACACATAGTAGGTGTTTAAGAACTGCATTTTATTTGACTGATGGAAATCTTGTCTTAGATACTGGCTGCCTCAGTTTCCTCAGCTGTAAAATAGAGATAATAATAATCTACCTCCCAAGGTGGTTGTGAAGAGCCAAAGAGAAAACCCACATAAAGTGTTTTAAAAGAGCTAACGAAATGGTAATTATTATTATTAGCAAGATACAGAAACATGTAATTTGGAGAATAATCATTTGTACTCCCTGCTCTACTGAATAATATCAGACTCCAAGAACAAAACATAACTTATTCTTGCCAGGAATTCTTAATTTTTGATTAACTTGCTTCAGGAAAGCTAAGTATCTCTTTTTAAATTGGGGTCTAAACCTTAAATTTCCACCAGAAACCAAAAAGAGAGGAAAGAAAATAGAATAGTCCTTGTTGAACCTTTTCCTGGGGCTAGTAGAGTCCACAGAAGAAAAGTCAGGGAAATTGCGTCCACAGAAATCTTAAGGATGGAAGCAGACAGTGGAACAGACTGAGGCTGGTCTTAAACCAAGCCTTGTGATGTCGAAGGCTCGGCCTATGACGTCATGGCCCACTAGCCAATGATGGAACAGCTCCAGAGAACAGAAGCATCGCCCAACATGTGTCGGGAGCCATTCACCCATCATCCATGCAGGGAGCATCTTCTCCCCTTGGCTTATGGTCCCAGGGCATGGAGAGGAGCTGGAACCCAATTGCTCTGAGAAGCCAGAGTCAAAGTCTCGCCGACTATTGTGCAAAGCCGTTAAACGAAGGACAGTTTAAGGCTATGATCCCATTTTTGTAAAAATAGAATAAAAGGTAAGTCTGTCGAATGCTGGGTGGAGGCCCACCAGGCCTCTTGCATGGACATGGTCACTCATGATCTGCTTTCTTGTTCTCTCCCCTGAATGGCAGAATGCATCTGTGGCTGCTCACTCTGTTGGCCATCAGCTCTCTGACACTCGGCTGGGAGAGGGGGACGCCCCTAATTCACTGTGGAGGCGTTCCTCCACGTCTCCAGCATAAAGAGCTCCCCGGGATCTCTGTGACTGGCCCTTACCCCCTGGCCACAAGGCCAACTTATCTTTCTTCCCAGCCTGTGCTCTGGTGGGGATCTCCTCGAGGCTGCTTCAGCGACCAGAACTGGGAGTCAGTGGTGGCAAGAACTCCCCACAGAGGCCAGGCCTTTTACCACTGCTGAGTAACTGCCCTTCTTCCCCTCACTTGGGGCATGAAGGATGACGTCACGTGCCCAGAATCACCCAGGGAGGATGGACCAGAGGCAGGACTTCCTGACTGGGAAGCAAGTTCTCTACTCCTTCTGCCAAGCAGCTTCCTGTTATCATGACATCATCATTAGGAATGGTCAGGGATAGTAACCGAACCTGTGATGGCATTGGTCTAGGGAGCATTTAAATAACCCCGTATTTATAGAGCACTTAGCCCAGTATTGAGCATATAGTAGGTGCTTAATAAATGCCCATTCCCTTCCCTTTTCTAGTGAAAATCACAACCTAATCTGCAACTTCATAGTATTAAAAAGTTGCCTGAGGCACTTACCCAGGACTCCTTGGCCAATATGTGACAAAACTTGGGTTCCAAACCTGACTCCGAACATGGCTCCATGCTACCCAGAATCCCCTTGGACCTTGCTTTCAGTTTTAGGAAGCACTCTGCAGACACCTTCTCGTTTGAACCTCACAACCCCCAGCATGAATTCAGTGGGGTGCCACAGCAGTCAGTGTCCCCATTTTACAAGTGAGGAAACTGAGTCTTAGACTAAATGATTCCCCAATGCCACACTCCTAACAAGTGTAGAGGCAAAACTGGAGCCCAAATATTGGCTTGGAGTCGAAAACGAATACATTAAACAGTGACTCGGAGGCAAGAAGGAGGTAGAGGGGAAGCAGGAGGAATGCTGAGGCTGTGCAGTGGAGCGGACCCTTGATATGGAGTGGGATAACCAGGTTCTGATCCTACCCAGTATCTACAGGATAGATCCGAGAGCTAAAAGGGCCTCAGGGAAGGGAGAAGGGAGGTCCAACCTCCTTCCTTTACCGAGGAGGTAACAGGATGGGGGGGGTCACACAGGCCACTGTCGGGAGCAGTACTGGAACCCAGTCCCCTTAGCTCCACTGCTGATGTTCTTTCCACCTTCCCACTCTGCTTGCTCTCCTTAGTGTCAGTTATCTCAGTAAAGTCATTGGCTGAGAGGGTCCAAGAGCCTTCCTTTTACATTTGAAGCCCATGGGATTGTGGCTTGCCCAAAATCACACAGCTCCTATCAGGATAGGATTTGAACACAAATCTCTGACTCTCTAAATATAAATCTAACACTCCTAAATTATTTACTCTTAGACCTCAGTTTTCCTACCCACAAAAATGGGCTCAGATTTGATGATCATTAAAATTATTTCCTGGGGCAGTTAAATGATGCAGTGAATAGAGCATGCACCCTAAAGTCAAAAGGATCTGACCTCAAAGGTGGCCTCAGACACTTAACACTTCCTGGCTGTGTGACCCTGGGCAAGTCACTTAACCCCAACTGCCTCACCCCCAAAAAAAAAATCATTCCTCATTTAAATCCTAAGTACCCAATCATTTATTCTGATCTTTATCACTAAAAATGTGACCACAAGTAAACCTATGCTCCAATTAAAAAAAAAAAAAGTAGGAAGGGACCCACATCCATGAAAGAAAACACAGCCCAACTCCCCCAGGAGCCTGGCAAAGGCAAGCTTTGGCTTGGTGCTCCGGCCCTGAAATTCTGACTTCACGTCGGAGTGTTGGATCAGGAGCGCTTGGAGCCAAAGGGCTGGGGATGCTGCCAAGACCACCTATGGAAAGTGAATTACGGCATCTTAGAATTTATTACCTTGGGCTGGGATCTCAGAAGCTGAGCAAGGCCGGAGCAAGTAACCAGCTAGTGGATGGGGAGCTCCTGGGAGCCTCAGCTCCTGTCCTGAAGACCCTCAAAGCGGGATTGGTTGGGGATTCCAAGAGCTACCTCTTCCCTCTACCTGAATGAACTCAATGACTTCTACCAGCGGCGCTTCAGGACTGGTTCCCTTCCAACATCTTCCCCCTCCCCAACATCCTTCTTCTTCAGGGGAACTGACTCTGAAGTACCTACAGTACACTCTATTTATCTACTGTTATAAATGTTCAACTCCCCGTAAAAGTGGGGGATCCAAAACAGCACAGATAGCAGACAGAGCACCTGTGGCAAGGGATCTCACTGCCATCTTTGTGCAAGTCCTATCTGAATAGTGATGGGGTGGGGGGCACTAGCTCCCTCCCAAGCCAGGAAAACTCCCTGAGCACAAACAGCACTGGCTTTACATTTGGAAGCTTTGAGTTCAAATCACCCCTTTGACTTTACAACCTGTATGATCATGGGCAAATCACTCAACTTGTCTCTGCCTCAGTTTCTTCCCCTGTAAAATGAGACTTAGACTGGGGGCTCCTGGAGCTCCTTGTACAGGTGTATAGTCTTCATTAGGATTTTCTTTTCTTACGTGAACCAAACATGTTCTATTCTTGCCTTCTTGGGATGGGTAAAGAGAGCTCCATCTGCTCCCTCATACAAAACAAAAGATAGTTCCCTCAATACTAGGAGACAGACACTATGTCTGTTGGTCTGTCTCAATCTCTCTGTGTGTGTGTCTGTCTGTCTGTCTCTCTCTCTCTCTCTCTCTCTCTCTCATTCTCTCTCTCTCTCTCTCTGTCTCTCTGTCTCTCTGTCTCTCTGTCTCTCTCTATCTCTGTCTGTCTGTCTGTCTGTCTGTCTGTCTGTCTCTCTCTCTCTCGCTCTCTCTGTGTCTCTGTGTCTCTCTGTCTCTCTCTCTCTCTCTCATTCTCTCTCTCTGTGTCTCTCTCTGTCTCTCTGTCTCTGTCTCTCTCTCTCTGTCTGTCTGTCTGTCTGTCTGTCTCTCTCTCTCTCTCTCTCTCTCTGTCTCTCTCTCTCTGTCTCTGTCTCTGTCTCTCTCTTTCAATCTCTTTCAATCTTTCTCTTTCTTTCTCCGTCCTTCCTTTTCCTCATGACCCCAATTCTAAGCCTTCTCAAACAGGGATCCCTCCAGCTCTTTCAGTCTCTCCTCTCCTTCAATCCCTCCTCTCACAATTCAAACACCATCTCCTACATTTTTGCTAACCCCACTCCCCTAGGTCCTAGTAACTCAAAGAATTAATTTGTATTTATACATAAATCTCTCCTGATAAAAGGGGAATGGATATTTTTTGTCTTATAAATGCTCATCAATAGATTATTTCCCCAGGTCACCACTGAGAGAGGTAGGAAAGTGACAAGAGAAGGTGGCTCCCGGCTATCCCTGAGCTGTCTGCACAGGGCTAGGCCGGGCACTAGAAGCCTATAGGGGCTTAAAGACCAACTGTATTCCTTGGATACTCGTCAATCCATTTGTAAGCTCATTGGCCCGGATGTTCCTTCCCCTGATACAGAGCATGGCCAGTCCATGCTCTGTCCAGCTCTTTCCCCCATGTGGCCCTCAACCCTGCCATTGTACAAAATCTCCATAGGGGAGTCACTCCTCACCTCCCTCCAGGTCTTGGACACTACTCCATTTCTTCCTCATCCCAACTCTCAATACTCCACACCAGCCCACCTCTTCTCCGGCTCCCATACATTCTATATCTTGGAATGAAACTCCTGATCACTACTGAGAACATTCTGTGGCCTCCTCGCCCCCATCATGCATCTTTCCACTGCTCTTTGGTCCCAAACCAGCTGTTTTCATTCATTAAAGGCCATATTAAAGAAAAAGCTTTAGCATCCCCTCTGCTTGCATATCCTGAAGGACCCTGAGACTCTTCCATCTGGAGACTGTCTCCTCCATTTATTTTGTCTTTATTTCCATTTGCCTTCCCAGCATTTAGCACACTGCTTAGTATACAGTATGCACTAAATTAATACTTTATTCACACACTCATTCATCAAGAATAAATGACCTCATGTTCTTCCATGAGCTTTCTTGGTTTCTAACTATGTATTGCAACCTAGAAAGATTTCCAGATCTAGAAATGTATAAATAAATGGGGGGGAGGGGGGAGAACCACCTTATTAAACACTTACAAAGTGCCAAGCTTTGTTCTGTGAGCTGGGATTTCAATACCAAGAGGGAAGACCTTCCTGCCCTCGAGCAACTTATATTCAAATAGAAGAAGTCAATACATAGGAGAAAGTTGGCAGGGGAAAGTGTTTTGATCAGGGAGGCAGAAAACATTGAGCAACTGATTCTTGAATCTTTTTTCCTGGAAGGGCTGTGTTGGTTTGTTTGCTATTCTCAGAGCTAGAGGTGGAAAGCAGAACCGAGGCACAGCCCCAATGAGGGAGACAGAGGAGAGAAGGATGAACAGAGGCTGTAGGGGCAGGAAGAGCTGGGTACCAGGAAAATGCCCAGAGTGTGTCCATCTTATTTTAAGTCATCTTATATAAAATGAAACAAAAACTGGCTCTAAATTCATCTGACTATCCTCACACCACCTAGCCCAGAACTTTGCATGTAATAAAAACTTAAATAAACATTTGCTGAATGATGAAAATAATTCCAAATCTTGGCAGAAGACCCCCTTGGAGTTCTCGACAACAAAGAGATTTCATTTCAGGGAAAAGAGAAAGGCACCTGCTACCTCTTCCACATTTCTTATAATAGGATAAGAGTAGAACAAGAAAAAATACCCTCCACAAGGACAGACTCAGAATAAATGAATCTTGGCTAAGTCAAAGTCTCGACAGCAATTCCCTCTTGCCAAGAGATAATTGCCAAACTCTGAAAACCAGAAACCAGCTCCCAGCATTCTCTGGCTTTCAATTTAAGCTGCTGGGCCCCTACTGTTTGTGGAGCTTTCATCGATGAGTCCCTAAACAGTAGGGGAAGGGAAGAAATTACAGCTGCTACCTTCTCTGTGCCTGGGCACTGGCTAGCTGGCTCCCATGCCTGGAAGGCTCTCCTTCCCCATCTCTGCCTGCCGGCTTCCTCCAAGTCCCAGCCAAAACACTACCTCTACGGGCAGGCCTTCTGGGCTTCTCTGGCTTTGCCAAGCTGCCAAGAACTTCTGCTCTAAGATACCTTTCCGCTTCCCCTTTCTACGTATTATGGTACATGGTTCCTCACAACTTGTTCTCTTCCTCCCTGCTTCCCATTGGATGGTGAGCTCCTAGAAGGCAGGGACCATTTGTGTCTTTCTTTTTACCTCCAGCACTTAGCACAATGCCTAGCAGGCAAACATCAATTTTCAAAGATGTTTGTTGCCCAACACAGAAAAGGCATTTATTAAATATATAATATTTATTATTATGTTATATTATATATTATAAATATTAAATATTGTTCAATTGTTCAATCATGTCTGACTTTTCCAAGACTCTCTCTGGGGTTCTCTTGGCAAAGACGTTGGAGTGGTTTGACATTTTTTTCCAGCTTCTTTTACAGATGAGGAAACTGAGGCAAACAGGGCTAAGAGACTTGTCCAGGGTCATATGGCTAGGCAATGTTGGAAGCCATATTTGGACTCAGGAGGATGAGTCTTCCTGACTCCACTCTCTCCACTATGGCACCACACTGCACACAGTGTTTAATAAGTGCGGGATGACTGATTGTAAAACTATCTGTTCAAGTCCTCTTGTTTTAAAGATGAAAAGGGAAAGATGTTCTCAAAATCAGTCCCCAACTGGGAAAGAACCTAACAGATTTATCACTTAACCATGGGATGTGTGATATTATATTATTGTCTTCCCGTTTTTCTACCTGGGAAGAAAAGGACTGGGTCCCTATAGACTATAAGACCTCATAACATTAACATTAGCTAACATTTACACAGAGCGTTCAGTTTAATTTTCATTTATAAAACCTTTTGTAACTTATCCACTTGTCTGGTTCTTGGATATAGAGTTGAAGAGACCTCTGAGATCATCCGGTCTGATGTCACAACTGGGACCCAAGACTAAACTTTGTAGTTCCTTTAGTTGATTTTCCCATGACCTAAACTGGATCTCTTTTAGCATCCAGGCTGCCTTCCTCTCATATTATTTATTCTATGTAGTCCAGGAATTCATGATCATTTAAAAAATATATTTTGATATTCCAATACACTCAGTTTCCTTTGTAAACCAATGAATTTATTTTATGCATTTAAAAACATGGTTGTAAGAAAGGATCCTTGGACTTCCCCAAGCTGTAGCTCAAGATAAAGCTTCTTTGCCTTGGCTCTATCACTCAACAGAGTCTGGCATACAGCTGGCACATAATTAATGCTTGTGAAAGTGAACGTCAGTAGGCCAGCCATGACATGGAACCAAGGCTACCACTGCTTCTGAAGCAGAGGAGTACATTCTGTCTAGGTCCTTTTAAGGTTACACTCACCATCTCCATTACTTCTCACACTAAGACTTCTATCCTTTCCTGGCCATTTCTCCCAGACTTTGGCTGTCTCCCCCTCCTAGAAATCAAGCTTCTTGAAGGCAGAAAATGGCGGGCCCTTTTGTCTTTGTATTGCAGGATTCAGCCAGTGCTAGATACAGAGAAAGTGCTTTTCATTCATCCAACAACAAACAGCTTCCCAGCACAAGGATTGGGTCAATGGAAAAAGAAAGGGGAAAAACCCTCACCTGGAAAAGATTTCAAAAGAAAGGAGTTCTATGGCAAGCAACAGGGCAGGGGTGCAGAAGGAATGAGAGGTTCCCTAGGAGAGTTCTGAGTCTCATTTCCTTAGTCTGGTGAGACCTATGAACCCCTTCTCAGAGTCAGGGCTTTCAAAAGAAAATTTGTCAATTAAATGTTTAGTCTCAGATGCAGGTTAATAGAAAAATATATATTTTTTCCATCCAAGTGATACCCCCTCCTGAAATCTATGGACCTGAGGTTCAGATCGTCTGCTTCGAAGTGGAATTCTCCAACGGCCAAAGCTGCTCGATCCTGGAACCAGGCATCCGATTTCAGACCATGCAAAGTTTATGGGGAAAAGAAAAAAGAAAACTTCTGACCAATCCCATCAGTCCTTGGGTTAGAGAAGCAGGATCAAATGACTCCAGCTTCAGGCTAAAGTTGACTATTGTTGCCTGCCTCCATCTGGGAAAACTCTAAGCCCCGACAGCTATTGGCCAAGAAGGCTCCCCCAGACTTGACAGACAGAGGGAAACATAGCCTGGTGTGAGATGCTTCCAACATTCCTGTTGCATAAGAGCTGTCACGGTTCTTTGTGAGTCAGAAATCCATGCTGGCAGGGGTTGCTTGATTCTGTTTTAGGGTGGGGTTTTCTCTTTGGGGAAGAAGTTTCTGGGGGTGATGCTGATCTAATCCTCCATATACACTATTGGGGATCACTGGGACCTATTGAAACAATGCAAAGAGGGTTTTAGACTATTTAGACCATGAAAACAGAAAGGGAGAGTGGGACTCCATTCCAACAAAGGATAATGGAACAGGAAGTAAGTTCAAAAAGGAAGAGAGGGGAGTGAGTCACTGGCCTTCAATAAACCTGCCCACAATAGGAAGACACAGAATCTCAGAATTGGCAGGGGCCCCCTCCAGGTCAGAGGTCACCGGGTACTATCTATATCCTTACAGGAAGGCTTCCCACATAATCCACAAGACAGAAGACAAGTACAATTCCTTGTTTCTACATCTCTCTCCTTCTCACGTAACCACTAGAGTAGAATTCAGAAAATTCCCTCCCCTATCACAGATCTCAACTCCTCTATGGACATCGTGGCGCTCGGCATCAGGTGCTGGAGGCAGAGGACCCCAGTTCAAATCTCACTCTTGATATTTCTGACTTGTGTGACCTTGCTAAGTCACTTCACCTGGTCGGAGCTGTTTCCTAATTGGTAAAATGAAGAGGTTGCAGAGAAGGAACACTGGGAAATGAATGTGGACTAATTGCATTTTTGTTTTTCTTCCCAGGTTATTTTTACCTTCTGAATCCAATTTTTTTTCTTTTATTAATTTTATAATTATACATTTTTGACAGTATAAATGCATGAGTAATTTTTTATAACATTATCCCTTGTATTCATTTTTCCAGATTTCCCCCCCCTCCCTCTACTCCCTCCCCTAGATGACAGGTAATCCCATACATTTTACATGTGTTACAGTATAACCTAGATATAATATATGTGTGTAAATCCCATTTTCTTGTTGCACGTTAAGTATTGTGAATCCAATTCTTCTTGTGCAACAAGAGAACTGTACAGATCTGCACACATATATTGTATCTAGGATATACTATAACATATTTAACATGTATAAGACTGCCTGCCATCTAGGGGAGGGGGTGGAAGGAAGGAAGGGAAAAGTCGGAACAGAAAGGAACGCAAGGGATAATGTTGTAAAAATTTACCCATGTATATGTAACTTTCAATAAAAGTTATATTTTTTTAAAAATGAAGGGGTTAGACTTAGTGGCCTCTGGGACCCCCTTTAGTCTCAGATCTCTGCTCCTATAAGAACTTTGGCCATTAACCCGAGGGAATCAGCTGAAGCACACAGAGATTAAGTGATCCCAGTGCTAGTAGGAATTCGGGCAGGATTTGAACTCAGATTTTGCTGACTTCAGCCTCAGCAGTACCCACCACTGCCTCCAAGTGAACACCAAAGGTTCCAGGCATAATAACCAATGTGCCTTGTGGAGTTCTGCAAAGATACCTGACTGGGAAAATTCCATGGAAGCATTGGGTTGCCGAGATCTGGGAAGCCTGAGGAAGACTTCTCTGGAAAGGCAGAGGCTTGAAGCTCCCAAGATGGCAGGTAAGCCTTGACATTCTGAAGAATTCCATTGGTTTCGAAATTGCAGTGGTTTTGAAACTCGAGCCTACGCTTTAGGTCATCACTTGGGAGGCCGAGAGCTTGGGGCAAGATTTTAGCAGAGGAGCAAGAGAAGAGAAGATGGATGGATGTCAGGAGGAACTGTGAGTGGATCCAAGGCTGGAGCCCACTGTCGCAATGGGGACAAAGTGCCCAGAGAAATGCTTTTCTTCTCCAGCGCTTTTCTGTAGGACAATGATGGGGAAATTTCCAGTAAGAAATTAGATCTCAGTCCTTTTCTTCAGCAATTCCCATGCTCCCTCCCCTGCTTGGAAAAGAGAGGGGGCCCCTGGCAACATGTTCCATGGCATCTGCCTACACACTTTGTTTCAGTGTCTGGAGGTATTTCACGTTATTTGATGCTGCTAAGAAATTACATGGTCATTAACGATGATTTTGTCCAGACCCATAAATTCTCCGTTAGAGATTGAAAGAAGGGAACCTAGAGTCCATAACAGATTGTGCCGAAGCTGTGGCTGAGCCAATTAGGAAAAAAATGTCTCTGCATGCTAACTAGATTGCCTTTGACCCGGAGGGATGACTAATAAGGAAAGGAGCCAGCAGCTGAAGTTAGAAGTGGTGGTGGGCTGAGAGGTGAGGTGCTCTGGTCGTCCCAGAGCATCCTCTGTAACAGATGCACAATGTCCATTTGGGGAGCAAATGTTGTAAAGGAACCCAAAATGCACGACCACATCCCATCTCGATTTAAACGATGGAAAATCCCAACTTAACATGTTAACAATCTAACATTTCACATTTGTATAAAGTTTACAAAATGCTTTCCTTACAACAACCAGATCAATGTAAAGTCCCACAGCTGAGTTCAAAAAGCCTGTTTGGCAAAACACAAGTTGGGGGAGACATGTCTAGACAGCTTTTAGTCTGAAAATACACCCTGTGGTTTTATTGTATTACAAGCTTAATATGAACCAACAGCATGTTATAAGAGCAAGGAAATGTAATCTTGGGCTCTATTAAGAGAGGAATAGTATCACGAGTAGGGAGGGAGACAATGGCCCCACGCTATTCTACTCTCGTTAGATAACATCTGGAGAACTGTATTCAGTTGGGGCACCAGGAAGTCGGGCCATGACCACTTTTAAGTACTTATTTACTCAAGACACCAAGCTAAGCAATGGAAAGGGAAAGAAAATCAAACTCGTGCTCCCTGTCCTCAAAAAGCTCACAATCTAATGAAAGAAATAACATGCAAGGAATAACATTATATAAGCAAGATCTATGTCAAGAAGATGGAAGCATTCCCAGAGAAAGCATCCGCAGCCGGAGAGACCAGGAAAGACCTCTGGGGAATATGGATCCAGAGGTAGGAGTGAGGAGAACCCAGCCTTTCAGGCGTAGGGGCAGCTTGGGGCAGCTAGGTGGCGCAGTGGATAGAGCACCAGCCTTGAATTCAGGAGGACCTGAGTTCAAATCTGTTCTCAGACACTTAACACTTCCTAGCTGTGTGACCCTGGGCAAGTCACTTAAGCCCAGCCTCAGGGAAAAAAAAAAAAAAAGGAATAGGGGCATCTTGCAGTCATGAGCAAAGACCAGCATGTAAGCAATATGGCTGCATTGCTGAGTGTGTGGAAAGGAGGAAAGTGCCTAAGAATTCTAGAAAACTTGCATAGGGTTGGAAAGTAGGTAGAAAATCGAATCTAATTCCCCTGATGTTTGTCCCCTTAACATCACTTATATCTCATCCAACATTTTAACCTGGCCAGTCAAGCCCAAAGGAGAATGGACTGCTCTTTCCCAGGAAATCGTGGGAGTGTTCTAGATCCTAGAGGAGGTTGGGGATGTGTTGGGATCCCTCCAGCTCACAGGGGTTTTATTGTGTATTGCTTTGAGTTGGTTTTGTTTTGTAAAGAAGATGAATCTGTCCACTGTGTAAAAGTCTGTTTGAAACCAGGATGGACAAAAAGGAGATTAGGCCGAGGGATCAGGGATCTTTTTAAAAATGCCGAGCTGTGCATTCAGTTGTATACAAGGCCCAGAACAGAGGAATACATGGAGGTGGCTGCAAAGTCCAGGAGATATTCCTGATACAGAGAACACGAGTGGCCCCTGGATTAGAGCACCGGACTATTTTTCACAGCGTTTGCTTACAGACCCATTGGGAAGTGGTCACGTAAGGGTTGAGCTCAGGGCGACCCTGCCTCGATGCTTCCACACAGGTTGGTGCCCACATCTGAGAAGGTTCTCTCTCCTTTCAGTCCTGCTCATAAGGAGAGCCCTCATCTGCCTTCAACAAGAAACAGGTCATGTCAATTCCCCTGATCTCTGATCTCACTGTTTTCTGCCCCCTTATCGTCCGCATATTTTAACTATGTTTTCACCCCAGCCCTAAGCCTTCTCCTTCACTTGGATAGTAAGCTACCCAATGCCAAGCCCATTTAGTGTAGATTTCCCGCCATCACACCACTGAGCAAAGCAGGGGCAATCTGGCCAGTGTTTGCTCATTTGTTCATAGACGCTTCGATCCAGATGAAACTTAGAAATTGTCCGGCTCCTTCTGGGCTTCCCAGGGTACACGGGTTGAGTTAAACTCTAATTTGATCTTATATTACAGTTAGAAAAGTTTGCATAATCTTATCCTTCTATCTCTATTTTTCTAGTGTAATTATACCTAGTAATGAGTTTTAAGGAGTTTTTGTTAATAAATTATCTTTGAATATAAACTTTTTTTTAAAGCCTAAAAATAGAAGGCATATTTTCACATGTGATATAAAGTGCATATCCAAAACAATAAACTAGCATTATTTGGACTAGTATAGTCCAAAGTTATTCCAATAAATACTTATATAAAGCAAAAAACAAGCAAAAAAAAAAAAAAAAAGAAATTCACTCAATCCTCTTGTCTTATAGGTGGCGTTATATGCTAGGTGGAATGATAGATCCAGGATCAGAAAGAGCTGTATTCATATCCTTTATACTACTTACTAAGTATATTATAAATGGGTAAGTCAGTCTCACTCCAACTTTCTAAGACTCAGCTTACTCATCTGTAAAATGGGTACAATAATCTATACTTCCTAAAAGCCTCAAAGGATTGCTGTGAGGATCTGATGAGATAATCTTTGTAAATCTAAAAGCCCTATATCCATCATCATTAGTAATATTTATGATTTATGAATTAGAATTTATAGGTGCTTTTTGGGTTATCAAAGCACTATAAAAATATTACCTCATTTGATCCTCATCACAACCTGGTATAATAAGTGCTATTATTACTCCCCTATTTTGCAAATAGGAAAACCGAGGCTGAGAAGTTATACGACCTGCCAGGGTGTTAGTTATCTGTACAAGATGGATTACATTTGAGAAAGCAATGTTGCATGTGGTCCAGATTTCTCAGATAAACAGAAATCTCTGGTGTCTATTCAAGGCATACCCAGAACATGACCTGGCCAGGACTTCCCTGAAAATTCATGTAGACATATACAAAAGTGAAAGTGGAGCTTAGACACAAGGAGAAACGGCGGTAGGAAACCCGGATCTCACTGAAATGTCTTGGCTTCTTTGAGACAAAGTATCCTCACCCACAAAAGAGGGAGGACACATCACTTAGTTTCTTTAGTCAATCAAAAAGTATATTTTAAACACTTACTATATGCCAGACACATTGGAGATACAAGGACAAAAAAGAAATACTCCTTGTCCTGAAGGAACTTACACCTTATGTCTAGAGAGAACAGTGAGGGGACATCAAAGTGCAGAGCGCTGGGTGTGGAGGCTGAAGATCCGAGTTCAAATGTGATGCCCCAGATGTGTACCAGACACCCAACAAGTTCATTAAGCTCTACTTGCCTCAGTTTTCTCATTTGTAAAAAGGGAATTGAATAACAACAAAATCTACCTCCCAGAACTGTTGTAAGGATCAAGTGAGGAAACTGCAAAGTGCTGAGCACAGTGTCTGGCATACAGCGAGTGTTCTATAATTGTTAGTTATCATTGTTTCTGTTGTCATGTCTCTGGGGCACAGTCGTAAGCCAGTCTCTTCCCAGCTCTGGCACTTTCTGAATTAATTAGGAAGGTGCTTAATAAGCTATAGTAATAAAAAGAGATGGGGGAGTTGGAGACCTTCATTAGTAGCACCAGGAAAACAGGAATCATGGAATCCGGGAAGGGACCTCAGAGACCATCTAATTAAGAACAATAAGAATAGAATCGAATTTAGATAATGTCTGCAGAGTGTTTTACAAATGTCTCATCTCATCCTCATTTCAACTCTGAAAGGTAGGTGCTATTATTAACCCCATTTGATAGATGAGGAAACTGAGGTGGGAAAACTAGAGTACTAGGCTTGCAGTCCTGAGTTCAAATTCAGCTTCAAACATTTATTAGCTGTGGGATTCCAGGCAAGTCACTTACTTGCTTTATGCCTCAATTTCCTCATTTGTAAAATGGGGAAAATTCTAACACCTACCTACTAGGATTGTTGTGAATAACTGAATACCATGATATTTATAAAGTTCTATGTAAATATTAGCTATTATTAGTTAATAATTTTATTATGTTTCCAGGGCTTAGTTTGGTACCCAGCAAATAGTCCACACTTAAAAGGCTTGATCTATCTGCACATGGCTCACAAGAAATCATTTGACTCATATGGAAAACACTTCCCATTGATCAGCAAGCATTTATTAAGCACCTACTTAATATTCCCTGGGATCTGGGCTTTTCGTTCTGCTGATATCTGTAACACTTAACATAGTACCTGGCACATAGGAGGAGCTTCATAAGAGATTTCTCTATTATAAGTGCCAGCCACTGGACACCCAAAGCCAAAAGTGACACATTCCCTGCTTTGGGTGACTTACTCTATTCCACCAGATGAACAAAGACTTCCCCCCAAGACAGCGATTCAGTCAAATCAATCAACACTTATGAAGCACCAACTATGTGTTAAGCCCTGGGGGACAACAAAGTAAGCACCTACTGTGTGCTAAAATACTGGGGATACACAAAGAATAAAGGAAAAATAGTCCCCAACTTCAAGGATCTAATACCTTATTGGGCTGAAAACACAGTCACAGATGTGTACACATGAAATAATATTGGAGGACAAAATATGCTAAAAGTAGGGAAGGGCAGATCAGGGAAGGCCTCAGGGAAGAGGTGCTACCTGAGCTGATTCTTAAAGGAATCTGGCAGTGTCAAAAGGAGAAAGGAAAAAAAAAAAAAAAAAAGGAGGGCATGTCAGGCACGAGAGGCAAGAGAATTGACCGTACACATGTTACTTACCATCCATATGACTCAGTTTTCTCATCTATAAAATGGGAATAAAATACTTTTCCTGCCTTTCCTCCTCCACAGGGATACTACAGGGATGAAGTATTCTGAAAAAGGTAAGATTTGGAGGCAGAATAGCCAGGATCCCCTAGTATTATTTAAGGGGCACCTCCCCAGGGATTAGGTCCTGATGTTTTGTTCAGTGGAAGAGAGCTTTTTGCTCATCTGTCTGTAAGCTTCGTGTTCTTCCTTCCAGAAGCAGATGCTAAAAGCCAGATATTTGCTGCCCTGAGCCAGAGGGGCCGGCCCCCTCTGCCTTTAAAGCTCTCGGTAGTAATTATAAAAGGGCGGTGTTCTTGGCAGTCAAAAAGCAGCAAGTGAGTCAGCGATAGGAAACACAGCAATCAGCATCTCCTAGAGGGCACAGGCAGGCCCTCTAGGATGAGGAGACTCAGGAGGGGAAAGGCATCTGTATAATCGAGGCCATTGGGAAAGGGTTAAAGGGGTGACTTCATGATCATCCCAGTACCCCCAGACTATGTAGAAAAAAAATAGCCTATTTATTAGTTCAGCTGATTGTTAAATTTTTAGTGTAATGTTAAATTTTTAGTGTGAGAATGTACACCTCCAAAATACTATAAATCAGGGCTAGATTTATTGTTTTCTCACCTAGACTCGAGAAAGTGACAGAAAAAAAATGTTAATAATACAGATTAAGCTTAAGTGTGTGCAATGTACATCCTCCCTAGCTCCAGGGAGCTGGTTGTTAAACATTTATCAGGATGCCTTCCAGTAACAGTTACTCCAAGTTTCTGGGCTCTATCCAGCATTTGTTCATTTGCATTCCAGTCTCTACCCTTTTGGGCTCCCTCCTTTGTTCTCTTTTGTGGCAGAAGTTGGCTGTTGGGTTGTCCCATAGAAATGCACCTCCCTGCCTTGTTAGGCCCGGGTAAGGAACCAGGACCATAGACACTGAATATACCAGGAAGAGGCCAGTTATTTCTGCTGAACTAGCCTGTTCTTTTTCTTTTGCATTACTCCTTGGTCTAAGGGCTGGCCCCTTGAGCAGGGTGGGATGGAGACACTCCAGCAGTCAACAACCAATCAATAGGGTGGGGAGACCCACACAGCAGCAGAGAGAACAGACCTCAAATCCAAGGGCTTGAGCTTGAATCCCACCTCTGTGTGATCTCAGGCAAGTCCCTTAATTTTGGGGGGTTGAACAAGATGACCCCTCTAGCTGTAAATCTGGGTTCCTGTGAACACTTATTTTGAGCACACTCTCCAGCCAGGCGCCGGGCTTAAATGCTGGGAACAGAAAGGAGCAGCAAAGGCAGCCCCTGACCTCCAGGGACATAGACACAGAGAGTTATGGGTCACTTTTGCTACCTCCAGGGACATAGACACAGAGAATTATGGGTCACTTTTGCTACATGGGACATCCTGGGAAAGCTACAGACTCAGCACCCTGTCATTCAATATATTCCAACACCAAACACAACGCAAGGAACATTAATGCTCGTTGACCTGATCTGAATTATATGCAATACAAGGAATTACACAGGAAATCAATTATGTTGGGATGCAGCGATCAAATGTTTTTTTAAAAACCAAGTTTCTTGGATTCAAAAATAAGAACTGATAGATTCTACATATCTACATATACATATCTAGGTTGATATATACATAAAATATAAATATACAATTATAGAAAATATACCTATGTATGGCATGCCACATGCAAAGTAGATATTCAGGAACCTGAGAGGTAAAAGAAATGAGGATTTTTAAAAAAATATTTTCAGTAACAAATGTGAATTTTTTAAAGGAAGCCTTGGGGAGCCCCTGACAGAACACCCCCAGTCTCTCTGAGCTTGCACACTCTCCCCATCCCATCCCTCCCTGGAGGATATTTACAATCATCCATGACACAGCCTCAGTACCTTCTCAGGGGAAGGAAAACATACCTAGAGCATTTCAAATTAACTACTGACCCTTCCTCTTGCACCATAAACAAACCCTTTTGAAGGAGTGGGCCGCATTGTGCCCACATTGATTGAAGCTTGAAGCCCAGTGACCTCATGTGGTGTTAACTTCTCCCATGCACCAACAGCATTCCGCCTTTCTATTCAATTACCCCCTTTGGTGCCAGGCCATCACCACCCAACGAGCACGCACAATGGATTTCTACTTCATTACACTAACCAACAGCAGGATAGAAATAAGCAGGAGAGGAATAAACAAGCTAATTTATCATGGGGACAGAGGTCCTTCTTTCTTTCAAAGGGCTCGCCCAGGAAAGCTGGAGTGCTTGCTTAAATGAAGTAGTCTTAGCTCTCCCGCTATGTTTATGAGCTTACTGGTCCATTCCACACGCTGGTTCACAACACCCCGGAGGGGCTCTGCAGATTCTGTTGGCACACAGTAGGGCCCCATCCCACCCCATAAAGTATTTCTGGATCTATCTTACTGACTCTGGACAGCCTTTGGGATGTATTTGGTAGCATACTTCAAGCTACAGAATTAAATGAGTCTTCTAAGATGATCCCCAAGGTCCCTTCCAGCTCTGACATTTTATTAACTCATTATAAAACAGGGCCGGGTCATTCCTCTCCGACTAGGTGGTCAGTAATGACCCCAGCCCTTTGTGCAAAGGATTTGGCTGCCTTTCCTTCATTAGTCAGGACAGGGATACCTTGGCCCACTGATTAAATTAACAACCTTGGAGGGCTTAATTCCCAGCTCTCAGACATTTGCACCATTATCCTGAACAAATTAAAAGTCTCAGAGCAATTAAGGAGATTTCGAAAATGAATAGTCTGATGTTTCAGCCAGCCATGGCACAGAAATCTTGGGAAGAAAGAAGGGAGGGAAAGAAGAACAAAAGTTGGGTGAATTTCAGGAATGATCTAGGATGGGAGGAGATCTGGGATCAGCATTAAGTATCTGTCTTCAGTCAGCCAATCCACAAGCGTTGGTTAAAAGCTAAGGCCTGAGGATGAAGTCAATCCCTACTCCCAAACAGCTTCTTCCTTATAGGGGACACACAAAATACACTCTGATATACTCACAGCGTGGGTCCACAGAGTGGGACCAAATACCAACGTATTCAGTAGTATAATACAAAATGATTTGAGGTTCCCAATAAAGAGAGGGTGATAAGACAGGAGTGCATTCTAGACCCAAAAGGCAGCCAGCTCAAAGGCACTGAGACAGAGAGGGAGCATTACCATGTTTATTATTATTATTATTATTATTATTATTATTATTATTAATTTTTATAATGTACTTTTACAGTACATATGCATAGGTAAATTTTTTTTTACAACATTATCCCTTGTACTCCCTTCTGTTCTGTCCCTCCTTCCCTCCACCCCCTCCCCTAGATGGCAGGCATTCCCATACATATTAAATATCTTATAGTATAGCCTAGGTACAATATATATGTGCAGAACTGAATTTTGTTGTTGTTGCAAAGGAAGGATTGTATTCACAAGGTAAAAATAATCTGGGAAGAAAAACAAAACAAAACAAAACAAAAAACAATGGGAGCATTACCACGTAAGGAAACAAGAGGCTGCCATTTTGGCCGGAGTCTCTCTGTTTAGAGATGAAGAAACCTGAGGTATTGAGAGGATGAGGTCACACAGTGAGACTGGGATTGGAATCCACATCTATTGCCTCTAAATTCAGTGATCTTTGTGGTACATCTAGTAGGTTCTTTAGCCATGGGTAGGGTAGACAAAATTTAATAACCAGCTCTCTTTTTAAAAAATATGGTCATGACACATTTTAACGATCAGTCTAAATCACTAATATTTTCTTCATCATTTTCTGAAGTTTAGACAAAACAAAAAATCAAGCCCTGATTTTTGGCATTTGCCCATTTCCAAGACATAAAAGGTTCCACTGAAAAGTTAACCATCAGCTCTGTTCTGAGTTGTCTCTAGCCCATTCTTGTTTTCAGCTAAAGAGGGAAGTGTAGAAAGGAGCAGAATGACCAAGGCCACTACCGACGTGAGTCAGTGATCATTTATTAAACGATTATCGGTGTTATAAAAAACATCCAGGGGCTTCCAGGGATCACAAGCTCACCAGAAGTCAGCAGTGTGGGGTGGCGCCCCCCAATGCCAATGTGATCTTGGCTCTCCGGAACTGGAGGGTGACAGCCCCTCTCTACACCACCTTTGTCTGGCCTGTGCTAATATTAGGGAAAATGGGACTCCTTGGATAATCACTGGCATCCCAATCTTGGAATTCTGTGCCTGACATGTGCCAGCCACTATGGATGCGATGATCAAAAAACAATTGTAACTAGACCTGCTGCCACCAAGCTCATACTCTACATCCCACTGCCTTTCCTTGTAAGGGACAATGAGGTGACACAGTAGATAGAGCCTTGGGCTTGGGGTCGGAAAGAATGGAATTCAAATCCTGCTTCAGACCCTCAGTAGCTCTGGAAAGCTGCAGTTTCTAGGAAATAGCGCCTATCTCCCAGGGCTGTTGAAGATCAAGTGGAATACCTGTCAGGCACTCAGCACAATGGCCGGCACACAGTGGGTGCTTAATAAGTGTTTGTTCCATTCCTTATAAATTTTTTTAATGCTGGCAATAGGGTAGGTGTTAAGGATAAAGGGCAATTGGGACTAGTGGGTAGAGAGCCAGCTTTGGAATCAATCAACTAACACATCTAACATGCATTTATGAAGCACCTACTATGTGTTAGGCATTGTGCTAGGTGCTAAAGACTCAAAGACCCCTCCCAGCTATCTCCATGTTCTAGACTGTCTTGGAAATGAGACCATCTGCCATTATTTACTGGGGTTGGGGGACAGAACTCCTGATGGGTGAAGTGCCAGAGAAGGGGCCGGAAGCCCTTCTGCCTCTTCCAGTCTGCCTCCCTTTGGGCCTCCATCTTCTCCATTCTATGGGCCAGAGTCCCAGGTCTCCTTCTGGCTCAGTCAGCAGGCCCAACTGGGCAGACACATCACATGTATGTGCTCTGAATGGCCTCTCTGCCATCCTTCCACCCCACTTGGTATAAATTGAGAGTTGGCAAAGCTTATTCTCTCATTCACTGCCAACATAGCTCCCTTCTGCGAGAAGAAAGGCCTCCAAACTAATGTCCGAGGAATCCTGTCTTTATTTCAATGGGTCCCTCATTCTTTGGGAAAAAAAAAAAAAAGTGGGGAAGGAGTTTGCTGGATGACTAAGGGCCCATCCAGTTCCAAATCTATGGTTCTATAACCTGCATAGCCTTGGTCTAGTACAATTCCTTCACTGTGCCTCAGTTTCCCCTTTTGTAAAATGAGGACAAGGGACTAGCGGTACCCTCTCCTTTAACCTCCTTCTAACTCTGAACCTCTGACCCTATCCAGATGCTATCCCAAATCATCTCACAGGCCATAGCTCTGTCTGGGATTGACTGTTGGCTAGTCATTTTACAAGAAGAGAAAACTAAGGGGAAAAAGAGAAAGTGACTTTAATTTGCTGGTCTAGAGATGCACCTTCCCTGGAGGATTTCAGGAGAAGTGAATCAAATGCATTCTATGCTAAAAGCAAGCAAACAAAAGGAAAAACCCAGCAGCCCCAGTTTGCATCTAAATTCCCACCTCCTGGGCTGGGCTGACCAGAGAGAGCATCACCAACTGGCTGAAGATGAAAAGAGCCAGCGCTCCAAGAAGATAAGCAGCCTTGGGGTGTGGTGCATTTCATCAACCATCAGTTAGGAAGCAGGCAAACCTGGTGGAGCCGGATTACAAAGAGGCTGGGCCCGCAGGCTACTTCCATTCTAAAACTGAGAACTTCAGAAGAGACTGAGGGAGCCTCAGAGATCAAAGCAGGAGGAGAGTAAGAGTAAGAAATCAGAGTAAGGAAGCCCTGCGGTCCCTCAAAGTGCTGAGTTTGAGGTGCCAAGAGTGCGAGTCCTGTAGGCTTGGGAGCTACAGGTTGGGAGGCTGCCAACAGAGGTTTGGGCTGCAGGTATTAATTTTTGGCGACAGCATCTCACAAGTCATAATAATCCTAACTGCAGCTGACATTTCTAGAGCAGGTCCAAGTTTCCAGAGAGTTTGGCAGGCTTTCTCTCTTTTGATCCCCAAGCTGAGAAGTCAGGCGACAGGCATTGAGATTCCCATTTAACTGATAAGGAAACTGAGGTTTCCAAGAGGTTAAAAGACCTGAAAATGACTACAGGCACAACAACAAAAAATCAGGAGGCGTTTGGGAGTGAGTTGCAGAGTGAAAGTTCAGAGGGTGAGTATAAAAGGAGGTGCCAAGGGGAAAGAACCAGGGGAAGGAAAGGCCAGGGAGAAGAGTCTTGGTACAGGGGAGCTCTGAAGCAGAGGGTCTTAAACTCTCCCGTGCCATGCACCCAGTTAGTGATCTGGGGATGTCTCTGGACTCTTTCTCAGAATAATGTTTTTAAATGCATGAAATCAAAATCCACAAAATTACAAAGGTACCATTCCTGTGGAAATGTAATTCTCTATATCTATCTACCCATCCAGTTATAGATCATTTTGAAAGTTCCTAGATACCAGATAAAGAAATCTTACTTTAAGATTTGTAGAAAATAGGCATATGTACTGTCAAAAAAAAGTTATAATTATAAAATAAAATAAAAATTAAATAAACAACAAAAAAAACTAAACCAAAAAAAAAGATTTGTAGAAAATAAACATTTAGCCAAGCATCGTGTTAAACTCTGGAGTGCAAGAAGATGCAAAAGGCAGGTCTTCAAGCTAATGGGGGACACAACATCCAACCAATATATACAAGGCACAAGAATAAATAGGAAGTCATTAACAGGGGGAAGGCGCTGGAATTTTGAGAAGACTTCCTGTGGGATCTTCGGTGGAATTTTTATTTGGAATGGAAAGGAAGTCAGGGAGGGGGTGGTTGGAGGAGATGGAAGAGAAAGGGCCAGATTATGAAGGGCTTGGAATGCCAAACAAAGCCTTCTCTATCTGATCTTGAAGGAGATAGGGAGCCACTAGGGTTTATGAGGAGAGAACAATATCAGAACCGTGCTTTGGGGAAATCCCTTTTCTGATTTTGAAGGTAATAGGGAGCCACTGGAGTTTACTGAGGAGGGAGGGATGTGATCAGAACTGTACTTTAGGAAAATCCCTTTGGAGGCTGAATGGAAGGACTGGAGTAGGGAGAAACTGAGGCTGTAGATTCCTCCCTCCCCAGCAGCTATTGCAACAATCCAGACATGAAGGGATGTGTCATACAACAAAAAGCTAGCAACAATATGAAAAGGCAATGTGAGAACAAGGCTGAGACCCTCAAAAAGATATTAGGAAAGATTGGGGTCAAGAAACAGGAAGTGACAGATGTCAAAGATGCAGGAGGGGTCAAGGACAATGAGGACAAGAAATCTTCTATCCCTGGTCCTTAGGCAGCCTTAGGGGAGTGGGGGAGCCAGACAAGGCCTAGAGAGTTCAGGTGCTAAGAACCCAAGTGGAAACCAACAAAGAGCCACATGGAAAAAGAGAAAAAACCTCCCAGATCTTTAAGGCTAGTTCTTTACAGACAAGGAAAGCAGCTCCAGAGAGCTTAGGTGACTTATCCAGTATCACACAGCTAATAAATGACTGAGGCAGAATTCAGACTCAGGTCTTTCTTATTGCAAATGGAAAGCACTGTCCAATTAAACATGATCAGAAATATTCCAAAAAGATTTTAAAAACCCTGCCTTGGATACAAATTAAAATACTTCTTCATTCATTATCAGAGCATAAAAATGGCCCTAGGATTCTCCTAGCAGTCAAGCAAACCTGAGGCTCTGACAGACCCCATCCCACTGGTAAGAAAGCTTCAAGAAGAGAGCAAACCTTTCCTCAGCTTGGATGGAAGTTCCTCACTGGCCAGTACCAGGGTCCTTGACTTTGGGGGGATCGTGACCTCCTTTGGCACTCAAAGGAAGCTCATCATTCCCTCTTCACAACTTGGTTTTTAAATGTATAAAAGAAAATAGGATTATCAAAGAAACAATTATTTGGGGATATAATTATCAAAATATTTTTAAAACTATAAATTCCCAGATCCCAGGCTGAGAACTGAAGCTGAAGGATGGCAGCCTCGGGAAGACTGATCCAAAACTCATAGATCTTTTGTCAGTCAATAAACATTTATTAAGTGCCAGGCACTGTGCTGAGGGCTGTGTTTACAAAAAAAAAAATTGACACAAGACAGTCTCTGACCTCAAGGAACTCCCAGTCATAAGGGAGAAACTCCATGTAAACAATTCTGTTCAACAAGCAATCTCCAGGATAAATGGGAGATTAGAAGCAGAGGAAAGGTGCTAGCTAGTGTTGGCAGGAATTGGGAAAGGCTTTTTCAAAAAGGTGGGGTTTTAGCTGCAACTTGGAAAAAAAACCCAGGGTTAAGCCAGGAGGCCAAAATGAGGATGGAGAGAGTTCCAGGCATGGGGAAGAGTCAGGGAAAGTGTCCAGAGTTGGGGGTAGTGCAGCTGAGAACAGCCAGGTGGTCAGCTGGGGCAGGGACGAAGTTTGACAGGGGGAGGCAGGTCTTCCAAAAGCTTTGAAGATCAAACTAGATTTTCTCTTTCATCCTGGAGTGATAGGAAGTCACTGGAGAGTGGCAGGTGGGGTAGGAGTGGAGGAGTGATATGGTTAATTTGTCTTGGAACTGATAAGGGTAGGATAGCCCAGAGTGGGCCATGGGTTGAGACATGGTGGCTTGGCCATCTCTAGTATGATTCATCAGAGCAGATTCTGGAAGCTAGAAGACATCTCAGAAAATCATCTTCTCCAGAACCTCTCCAACTCCATCATTCTGCAGGGGAGGAAACCAAGGGCTCAGGGGGCCAAGTAAAGTCACTTGTCTAAGATCACAGATGTAGTAAGGGGTTAGGGAACCATGTGACTTATAGCTGACAGACCATTTACTCCAGTTGTAGAAACTGAGGGGGCACTAAAAGATTTTCTCAAGGTCATAGGTTTGTGTCAGAGGTCCTCTGTGACCATAGACACTATTCCTTACAGCATAAAACCTACCTTCTTCTAGGAGAAGGTGCGTTTGATCCATTGATCTCTGAATTATAGACCCAAGCCAGCTTCCATTCTGTTAACACTGTCAGAACTTAGTGGGGACCAATATTCTTCTAATGACAGTGTGTGGCATCTCAAGGTAGAAATACTTTGTCAAGGCAACATTACACAGTAAAAAGCGCTTTAATATAGGGTCAAAGTTTCACATTCCAGTTGAGCTATTTCACATCTGAATAAAAACTCTGACCATTTACCTCACTTTTTGGGGCCTTGGTTCCTTCATGTCTACAAAGAAAGGGTCCTTGAAGGTTCCTTCCAGCTAGTAGGGTACTAGTAAATATTTAACAATCAGTTCTCTGAAGAAAAATTCTAAGCAGGCCATAGTTAAGTTTAATGGGCACCATTTTCTCTTATTCTTCTTAAGACTAGACAACCAAGCAAACAATATATGAAGTCCTGATCTGCAGCCTTTGTGGATTTCTAATGTGTAAATATTTATACTGAAAATTTAAGAATCAGTTGGCTCCAGCCCACACCTGTTTCTAATTCTAGATCTACAACACTAAGAATGACCTAAAGATGATGGGTCTAGGGTACAATACCACTGAAGCTCTATAAACACGAAACAGCAAAAGCCAAAGCCTCATGGATTAACGATGGCCAGACAACGTGGGGGCTAGCCCAGTAGTATGACCTGGCACCTGACAGTGGCTGCCCCTGCAATGTTAGAAGGTTGAACACTGGCCATTCACTCCAGCATATGGCTCAGGTAGATGCTCAATGAAGGGCTGCTGGGTTGCTGCAAACCAGAAAGCACCTCATTGGATGAGAAAGCAAGGCTCCATTCTGACTCCCACTAGTCAGTATAAAGAGGATCTCCTTAAAGAAATTTACTAGTCAAGGGATATACAAAAGGCAGGGGGATGCTGCCCACACATTTCTCGTGTCCTTCAACCTCCAACTAACCTCTAAAAAATTAAGGCA
This sequence comes from Sminthopsis crassicaudata, assembly GCF_048593235.1. NCBI lineage: Eukaryota > Metazoa > Chordata > Mammalia > Dasyuromorphia > Dasyuridae > Sminthopsis > Sminthopsis crassicaudata. The sequence goes on along the minus strand of NC_133620.1, from coordinate 8,248,345 downwards.
ATATCCAAGTGGAACAGAGCATTTTGATTAAAGAACTGAATCATATCCATCTTGATTTTGTTAAGGGAAGAAAAAAAAATCACCCCAAGCCATTGGTTAAAAATCCAATCTCTCCGAGTCAGTAAATTTGTTGCAGGCCAGGAATTTTATCTGCAGCCCTGAAATCCCACCACATTGATTTACAAAGTGCCAGTTTTCTAAAAGCTCCAAGCACACCCTCACAAGGATTGGATTAACTGATGCAATAGTCCTGGGAGGTAAGCAAAAGCAAAAGTCCTCTTCCTGCCAGAAAAAAAGGATGATGGGGAAAAGAAGAAAAGCTCTTGTATCTAGTTGAGAGTAAATAACTTATGTGAAGTCCCCCAGTCTCACAGCTAAAAGTGTCACTTGCAGCAATTAAGACAAAAATTTTTAGATTTTTCAAAATAAATTTGCTATAATTTTTCCTATGTGTGCAAAAGCACTTTAAATACAACTAAGTATAGGCAGATAGTAACATTTTAGTTTGGAATAAATATTTTTTATTTATTATCTCTAGTATGTACAAATATGTTACCATATAAGCTTGAAAGGGGATGATGTTCTTAAATTTTAGTGCTTTCAGTGTTCATTCTAATCAATAAATACTAAGGACTACTCTCTTTTAGATGCACGAATAAGTAATCTTTGTAGGAGACAGTATGGTATAGAAAAAAGACCTAAAATGCCTCAGATCCTATGAGAGCCCAAGTTTCCTTGGCCATGGTTTACTCATTTGTAAAATTTGAGAGTTGGACTCTGAGGTCCTTCCAGTGATGGGTCTTTGCTGTTGCCCTGAGGGAGCATCAAACAAATCATATGGATGTGACATAATGTACAGAAACTGATTTGGGAGGAGGGCAGATTTAAAATATATACATACATACATACATACATATATATACATATATATATTTATTTATTTCTACTTCTCATTTTCTTCAGTTGATCTACTGTAAAAAAAAAAAGGCCTGCTCTATGGGAGGAAGCCCCCCAAAATGAAAGCTGAAGTGAGTACAGATGAGAAGAGGGCAAAGAATAAACCAAGGGTGGAGGTAGGAAATGTCCTGGATGTCCAACAGAAAGTACAGTGAAGGTGGCAGAGTGGAGGGGAAGGGGAAGAGGATGGGCTATTCTCAGTTTCTTTATCTGGGATTCCAAGACAAAAACAATCAGCCTTTGTCCTCAGGAAGCTTATATTCTACCTGATTAATGACATAAAAATGGAGGGAGCGGCACGTAGTCTGTGGAAGATGATCAGTAGATATGGATTAAGCAAGTCCTCTGCCCAGAGCTGGGCAAAAACATTCTGTGCAGAAGCTCACAATCTAGCGCAAACAGTAGCACAAACTATGGTCTTGTTCAGTTGTTTCGTTCCTGTTTGAGTCTCTGTGAATCCAGAAGGGACAAGCACTTTGCCCAAATCACACAGCACAGTCAAGTTTCTTTCCCCTACAACATGCTGCCCCTTTGTGTCAAGAACTGTATTCCTGGTACGGAACCTGCAAATGCACAAGGAGTTGTAAATGAGCAACTTGCAGAGCTGCAACAAGGGCAGAGTAACCAGAGCTTTGGCCAGGATATCCGTCGGGGAGGACGCCCTCCTCAGCCCTCCTGTAGTCTGGGTTTGTGGTGCTACCAGTCATACCCTCTCTTGGGCCAGCTTTCCACCCTGCTTCTTTACTCAGTGCTTCCCAGGGATGGCACTAAACACTAACCAGGTAACTAATGGAGTGGGATCTCTTTCTTAGGATGACGTTCCGCAAGCCACATTAACTACAGAGATTTATAGCAGCCAGGCCCCTTGGAGATCAATGAGTCCTGCTCTTGCCTTCAACAGACAGAACACAGAGATTCATAGAAGCCACATGATTTGTTTAGGGCTCAGAACTTTCAATGTTCTCGACACAACCGCAACACGGCTGGGCTGCCTGGATTCCCAGCTTCCCATCCACAAAGCCCTTCTCTGGATGTAGCCACAGGTGGTTTGAAATATGACGAGAAGGCATTTCCAAGTTTCTGCACACGAAAGTCAGACATCGCCCATCGCCCTTCCTCCGCCCAGGCATGCAAACCCAGGACCCATTTCCCACATGCCGCAACTAGCCGAGCGGAGTCTGGTGAGGCTGGAATGTGAGGACGTGAACCTGCCTCTCCTGAGGCATTCCTGGGCTCGCTGGGGCCGGCCGGCCCTGGAGAAAGCTGGGAAGGGTTCAGAACGCAGGAGTCCTCCAACAGCGATGATGGCACCCAAACTGAGAATGAACACCCACCCCCCAAGCTTCCTTACTCAACTGCTCCTGCTTCTTATTCCCTGGAAAAACACCAGACAAGCAAGGCATTTGAGAGGGGTGGGGAGAGAAAAAGAGAGAAGTAGAGAAAAAAAGGAAAAGAGGAAGAGAGAGAGAGAGAGAGAGAGAGAGAGAGAGAGAGAGAGAGAGAGAGAGAGAGAGAGAGAGAAGAAAAGAAAAAAGAATTAAAGGAAGAAAAAAAAGAAAGGAAAGAAGAGAGACAAAGAGTCAGAGACAGAGAAAGAGAAGGAAGGAAGAGAGAAAGAAAGAAAGAAAAGGAAAGTATTAGAAAGAAAAAAGAAAAAGAAAGAAAGAAAGAAAGAAAGAAAGAAAGAAAGAAAGAAAGAAAGA
>NC_133620.1:8162644-8245209 GCF_048593235.1 Sminthopsis crassicaudata | reverse complement strand
GAGGAGAGCGGCGAGCGGGAGGCGAGCCCCGCCGCGGGCGGAGCGACGCGGGAGCCGGGCCCCCGGGGAGCCGGCGCGGGGCGCAAACTTCGCCCTCGTACTCACCGATCAAGCCTCCCACCAGGAAGGCGATGACTTGGAAATGAGCAGAATCCCCCCGACGATGCACAGCTTCTTGGTGCTCATGTTCTCGATAATTGCCCCAGCCATATTTCCGCCTCTCCCCCCACCCCGGCGCCTTTCTCTCCCCCGGCTTTATCGCTCCGCGCGCGCGGCAGGGGTGGGCTCCTCCGCGGCCCCCTCCCCTCGGCCCCTCTTCCTCCGACGCTCCGGGCTCCTCGGCGGCCGCCAAACTTCAGGGGACTGAGGCTGGCATGGGCTGGGGGAGGCGGCGCCGATCAGCACACGAGCCGGCTCGAGGTCGGGCTCCCCCTGTGCCGAGAGCCGTGATTGTGCTCGCTAGCTCGCTCTGCCACGGGCTGTGGACGCTTTAAAGGAGCAGGCAATGTGGATCACATGACTCCTCTCTCTCTCTCTCTCTCTCTCTCTCTCTCTCTCTCTCTCTCTCTCTCTCTCTCTCTCTCTCTCTCTCTCTCTCTCTCTCATCTCTCTCTCTCTCTCTCTCTCCTCTCTCTTCCCTTCTCTCTCTCCTCTCTTCCCTTCTCTCTCTCCTCTCTTCCCTTCTCTCTCTCTCCTCTCTTTCCTTCTCTCTCTCTCCTCTCTTCCCTTCTCTCTCTCTCCTCTCCTTCCCTTCTCTCTCTCTCCTCTCTTCCCTTCTCTCTCTCTCCTCTCTTCCCTTCTCTCTCTCTCCTCTCTTCCCTTCTCTCTCTCTCCTCTCTTCCCTTCTCTCTCTCTCTCCTTCTCTCCCTCTCTCTCTCTCTCTCTCTCTCTCTCTCTCTCTCTCTCTCTCTCTCTCTCTCTCTCTCTCTCTCTTCCCTCTCTCTCTCTCTCTCTTCCCTTCTCTCTCTCTCTTCCCTTCTCTCTCTCTCTCTTCCCTTCTCTCTCTCTCTCTCTCTCTCTCTCTCTCTCTCTCTCTCTCTCTCTCTCTCTCTCTCTCTCTCTCTCTCTCTCTCTTCCCTTCTCTCTCTCTCTTCTCTCTCTCTCTCTCTCTCTCTCTCTCTCTCTCTCTCTCTCCTCTCTCTCTCTCTCTCTCTCTCTCTCTCTCTCTCTCTCTTCCCTTCTCTCTCTCTCTCTCTCTTCTTCCATTCTCTTTTTCCCCTTCCTCCATACCTGTCTTCCCTCAATTCTTTTCCTTTCTCCTCTTTCCTTTCTCTCCTGCCTTCACTTTCTCCTCCCTGTCCCTCTTTTCTGCTGCTCTGTCCCCCTCTCTCTTTACCTCTCTCGCACTGCGCCTTTTCTTCTCCCTCTTCCAGAGTACCTTCTCTCCTATTTCTCCTGCTTCTCCTTCCTTTCTCCTTTCCACTCCCCCTTTCTCTCCTTCCTTCTTTACAACTTCTCTCCTTTTTCAATGCCCTTCTATCTCTTTCCTCTTCCGTCCCTTTTCCTTTTTCTTTTCTCCTCCCTCCTCTTCTTTCCCTCTATATTCTCCCTATCTCTTCTTTTCTTTTTTCCCCTCAATTCCCTTCTCTCTCTCCCTCCTCAGTTCTTTCCTTCTCCAGTTTTTCCTCTTTCCCCTCCCTTCATTCTGTCTTCCTCTCCCCTCAGCTCCCCTCTCTTTCCACCCTGTCTGTCTCCCTCCCTCTTCCTCTTGTCTTCTCCCTGTTGGAGATTAATGCAGCCATCCAGCATCACCCCTTGTATGGTCGTGTTCCTTCTGCTAATCCTGCCTTCCACTTAGGGAGCACTCAGGGCGCTACACTCCACGGAAGCAGCCTTCTGGCAGGGACATTCTTTCCCCTCTTTTCTTTCACTCTCCCTACCCGGCCATATTCCTCAAACCAGAAGCAGAAATTCCCACCTCTAAGGACATATACCCTCCCCACCTCCCCTTTCAGACTGAGATCAAGCTCAAGCTCCACCCCCTGAGAAAGCCTCTGGATTCTCCCAATCCGATGGCCTTAACTGAGGCCAAATCACTTTGTATACACTTAAATATGTGCCTGCTGTCTACCCTAAGAAAATGCGACATTTCTAGGGCACTGCCGACCTTTTCATTTTCTTTGTAGTTGAATGATATTGCCTGGCACTGTGCTAGGCACCCAGTAATCGATTCATAAATACTTGTTGATGAATCAGAGACTTTGAGCTGTCATGACCTCAAATGTCTTTTAGTTCTCTGCTCTTGTTGTAAAAATGTGGTCTGGAGAGGGGAAGTAGATCACCACAATCACACTAGTAGTGAGTGGGAAGCTGAGATTTCCTCCAGATTGCCGTGCTCCTTCCACTGCACTTAGAAGTGCTGCATTGAGCTGGTCACTCATCTGGCCCTCGAAACAGTCTCTGGTTGACAGGGGACTTCTCTGGTCCTCACTCCCTTTCTGCCTCTAACACAGCAGAAGGGATTCTAGCCCAGCAGAAGCCTTAGAGAGGATTCTAGCACAGCAGAAGCCTTAGTCTTAGAGGGGATTCTAGCACAGCAAAAGGCTTAGTCTTAGAGGGGATTCTAGCACAGCAGAAGCCTTAGAGGGGATTCTAGCCCAGCAGAAGCCTTAGAGGGGATTCTAGAACAGCAGAAATCTTAGAAAGGATTCTAGCATAGCAGAAGTCTTAGAGGGGATTCTAGCACAGCAGAAGTCTTAGTCTTAGAGGGGATTCTAGCCCAGCAGAAGCCTTAGAGGGGATTCTAGAACAGCAGAAGTTTTAGAAAGGATTCTAGCATAGCAGAAGCCTTAGAGGGGATTCTAGCACAGCAGAAGTTTTAGAAAGGATTCTAGCACAGCAGAAATCTTAGAAGGGTTGCCAGGAAATTATTTACAAGCTAGAGTTAAACAACATTCTGGGACTGTCAACATAATGGTTGCAGCAAAACCTGCTGTAAGAGAAACCCAGGCACATGTGAATCCCTGGGGGACAAAGACTGCCTCATTTGTTGTCTGTGTCCTGAATCTCACCCAGGGCTGTAGATGCTTCCTAAAAACTTTGCTGGCTGGTGGATGAAGAACTCCATGCACTGTTTAGATCCCTTCTTATCTTATAAGAATCCATTCTGGAGTTCTCTTCCTCAGTTTCCTCATCTAAAAAAGAAAGGAGCTGGAGTAGGTGATTTCTCTTTCCAGCTATAGAAGCTTTGACTTATTCCAACAAGTCCAAAGGAGGACTTGAATCTACCATGGCAGGCAGCCTCTCAGATCTCATCAGGAAAGTATATTGGACTTATATTTATTACTACTTATTACTAATTGTTATTCAACTTCTCAATACTGAGGACTCCAGAGGCCTATTTAATGCAATTCCGGTGGAGATCATAGTGATAGATCTAGAGTTGGGAGCAATTTCAAAGGCCAACATTCAAAGGTCCTTCCCCCATTTTACAGAGAGGGAAACTGAGGCCCAGGGAAGTTGTCCGAATTATCCAAGGCCACATCAAAAAGCCAAGGTTTGAACCTGGCTCCATCTTTCTCCAGTACCAGGACGCCTCCCTTCCACTTTCCTGGCATTCATAGACATAAAGAGGACCAACTCAGTGTTTCTGTGCTCTGCAGCTGTCTGACTCCTAATTCTCCGTTTCTTAGAGCAGCCCAGCAAGCTGTTGGCATTCAAGGAATTTTGAATAATAATGATGCCTTTGAGTTAGAGTTTTGTTTTAAGACTGAGCGATTTTGCAAATCCAGGCAGACAGGTTTGAGTTGTAAAAAGTGCCCTCCTTTTGACCCTTTGCTTTAACTCTGAGAGAAGGAAAGGGATCCTCATGAACTTTTCATATGAAGAGAAATAACCTGGGATCCTTATCTGCTTGTAGTTGTTTCTTCATAAATATTTGATTCCGCTTCCTCTCAGCCTGTCCTGTTCCACAACGTGTCTTTGCTGCCAGATGTGGATGACGGCCCTCAAACTGGAAACGTGACTTTGGATTTGCTGGACCTCAGTTTTCCCATCTGTAAAATAAGAGGGGTATTCTTCATGATAGGGGGGTGGGGGAGGGGTGGAGAGACAGGAGGCTACTCTTGCAAACTATTCCCTGAGATAACACAGTTGTGTCTAATGGGCCTTAGAGATCATTTAGGTCAACTCCTAATTTTATAGAGGAGGTGCCGGAGGATCACAAAGAGATAGTAACTTAACTTGCCCTGAGGGAAGGTGCTAAGTAGCTAAGGCAAGATTTGAACTCGGGTCTTCCAGACTGTAGTCATTATTTCTGCTCTGCTAGGCTGTAGAAAAATGAGTCAAACACCAACTGTTATAGGGTTCCTTTCCCTGAGACCTCCTAGCTCGCATTGTCTGGATGACTCTAGTCAAGCCCTCTTACTGGATAGATTAGCAAATGCTCATGATCACACACTTCCTCTAAAATCAAATACTTTGGGCATTTAATATTCTTTAGCCCTTCCTACCTTTGCAGCCTTCTGTATAATTTATGGCTCAGTTGTTCTGTCTGTATTCCTTTATTCTGGCTGTCCCTCACCCCTAGAATGCTCTGGTGCCTTGGAATCCCCTCCCCCCTTCTTTCAAGAGTCAGATCAAGTGACATCTTTTGCCAGAGGCCTTTGTCATTGTTACCTTGTAACATAATACCTATATAAACATGTAGACGATCTGTATTTATTTTAAATATTTTACATCTTAATTTTAAAATTTAAATACTTGTATTTGATTTGGTGTGTACAATTTTAATTGTTAATTATTTGAAATGTATTTATCACTAAATTTATTCATTAAAATACATTTACACATATGTATATATTATATGCATGTTTATTTCTATGTATCTGTATATAGATATGTGTATACATATTCATACTTTATATGTATCTTGTGTATATATATTTTGGACATCTGTCTCTTCCTTTAGAATAGAGACTCTTGAGGGAGCTTTTATTTTTGTATTTGGATTATGAAACAGGCAAAATTTTGTGATTAATTATAATAATAGTTAGCATTTATATTGTACCTTGTACAAACCAGGTACTTTGCTAAGTGCTTTCCAAGTTTTATCTTTATCTCAGTTGATCCTCCAGGACTGTCCAGGGAGGCAGGTGCTATTATTATCCTAACTTTCCAGATAAGGAGTTTGAGACAAAGAGAGATTGAAGACTTGACCAGGATCACACAGCTAACAATTGTCTGAGATTTGCTATGAAAAATACTCTACTAGCTGTTAATGATTGCGGTGATAGTGATAATCATCCTGATAGAAGTAGTAGTGGTGATAACAGCAGTGGTGGTGGTGGTAGTAGTGGTAGTAATAGTGGTGATGGTAGGAGCAGCAGTAGTAGTAGTAGTGGTGGTGGTGGTAGTAGTAGTATAGTAGTAGTAGTAGTAGTAGTAGTAGTAGTAGTAGTAGTAGTAGTAGTAGTAGTAGTAGTAGTAGTAGTAGTAGTAGTAGTATGCCCCAGGTACACAGCAAGTATTTAATAAATACTTTTGGTTAATTGATTAAAGTGTTAGCAGCAGAATTTGAACCTGGTTCTTCCTGACTTCAAGCTCAGAATTCTTGTCTTTTTAAGCTGTCATCCTTAAGCTCAACTCCTGCTTCTAGGAATGAAGTTCACTAAAAGTTTCAATAAATGGACTGTTAGATTTGGAATTGAGAATCCTGAATCTTAATTAGTCTCTGTGACCTAGAGCCAATTATTTTACCTGGGTCTTCCCCAATATCCCCATCTGTAAATCTTCCCCCCCTCCCTCAGGTTATTGTGAGGATTGAATAAGACTCTAAACCCAAGACAAACTCTAAAGGGCAATAGACATACTAGCTGTAATTGGGACACTAGAACTCCGGAACATTAGCCTACAGGATCTAATACAAACTGGAACTCAGATTTGCTATTGATTTTCCTGTCTTGGTAATCAGATCACTTGTAGGAAGGACTTAAAGCCACTTCAAGCCTCTGCTAGTACTTTAATGCTCCACACCTCCATTGTATCCTGTCTATAACTTGTTTTATATGTCTTTCTTTCTAAGCAGCTGGGGTGGGGCCCCAGAGTGCACAGAGTGCTAGGCAAGGAGTCAAGAAGACTCTTTCCTAAATTCAAATCCAGTCTCAGACACTTTTAAACTACGTGACCCTGGGAAGGCCACTTAAGCCTGTTTGCTTGGGGTTTCCTCAAGTGGAAAATGAGCTAAAAAAGGAAATGGCCAGTATTTTTGCAAAAACAAAAACAAAAAAACCCAAATGGTCCAATACATAATTGTTTACATGTCATTTCTTCTATTAGATTGTAAACTGCTTAAGGGCAGAGGCCATTTCTTGTCCTTTATTTGTACCCTCTGTGCTTAGTACAATGCCTGATGCTTAGGAGATGCTGAATAAATGCTCTTTGTCTGCATGTTATGATCTACTGTGGAGCAAGGTGAGTGGATTCAGTTGCCAGTCCCAGATAGAATCAGAGCCAGTTTTCTTCTCTATCCCAGAACTACCTTAGGGATCTTCAGTATTATGGTAATTGTCTTGAGTACAAACAGAAGGATTCTTATTGTCAGTTCTTGTTTCTGTTCAAAGTTCTATTTGTTTGTTTATTTATTTGTTGGCTTGTTGTTTTAGACCTTCAGGTGAATAAGGGATTCAGAAGTGTAAGATTCTGGATCATAGATTTGGAACTGGAACAAACTACACCTCTGAGATCATGGAGCCCATGAGCTAGCATTTTACAGAGGAACAGTCAAGGGTTGAAATGCCTTGTCCTGGCTCTAAGTAGCAGGTCTCAATTTGAACCCAAGTTCTGGAACATTGGATTCAGAGTTCTAGTGTACTGCCTGCCTTATGCTAATTGCACTGAGCCCAAGAACTCCACATAGTCACTAAAATGAAACCGATAGTCCTACAAATGAAATTGGCCCAATCCTCTATGTAACAACAATAGCAACACAAAGTGGAGGGGAAAAAATCTATATTGTCCTGACATGTGCTTGGATGGGCAAACATCAACAACAAGAAAAACAACTCATTGTTCTATAGCATGTTAGAATTTTTAGAAATATATCACAATATATCACAAAAATCCTGTGAATGAGGTAGTTCCCACCTCTCCAGCAAAGAGAGAAAGAACTTCATGTCCATTATCATCTCCATAATGAATAGTATGGCTGGAATGTGAATTCACATTCATGTTGGGCACAGCATATAAGAGGCCATCTGGTGGAATATCCCCTACCCATTTTGCAGATGAACAAACAAAGGATGAGGGGTTAAATAACTTTCCCTCAGTTGGATGAGTAGTAAATGGCAGATCTCAGACTTGACCCAAAGTCTTTTGATCTCAAATCTCTCATTCTTCTCACAATACCATAAGAAGGCAAAAGTAATGCATACATACACATTCCTTCAAACCTGGCAAAGTCCTTTGTGCAGATTGCCCAACTGGTTCCTCCCAATCACTCTTTGAGGGTTTATCATCATCATTATTATTATCATCTTCATATAGGTGGGAAAATAGTCTTAGAAAAGTGAAATAACTTACCCAGGGTCATAAGGCAGTACAAGTTCAAGGAATCAAAGCCAAGATTTCCTGGTTGCAATTCCAATGCTCTATCTGAAGTGCCTACTGCTTAAAGTTCTGCCTACTACAAACTTAAAGTGTACAATCACAGGATGACTACACAAAAGTAACCACAGTTCTCATAGACTTTATAAATGATTGTTAATGTGCATATAGTACAGTGCTTCAGCCTTGGTGTCAGACAGACCAGGCTTCACATCCCACTGTGATATATGACTAGAGAAGGTCACTTTATCTTTTTAAAGCCCAGTTTTCCTATAGGTAAAATGGAAATAATAGTAGCTATTCTACAAGGTTATTATGAGGATCAGATAAGATACTGTAGGTAAAATACTTCAAAAAACTTTTTTGAAATTGAGTTTTTCTATTTCAGACTTGAAGTACAGAAGCTGCTTACAATCAGACCCTATTTCTGATTAGAATTATTTCAATTTTTCCCCAGTTTGGGCTGGAATGATCCTGTATCCCTCATTACCAAGGCTCACCATTTTTGGTGCCCAATTAGTGCTGATTCTCAACTGGTTTTTAACTCTGCATCTGTTCAGATCTCCTGAACTGGATCATCCCACATCTTCAGCCTTTTTGAAGCACTTGAGAAATGTTCTATCATACTTGACCACTTCACAGTCTTTGAAATGCATCATATAAGTTTGTTATTACCATTATTTTAGTTGTGTTTTTATTGTAGGCAATTTCATTCTTCTCATCTTTTTAATGAAATGCAGAAAGAAATGGTCCTGAAACAATTAATCAACAAACTCTTATTACCAACCAGATACTGTGCAAAGTTCTGGAAATACAAAAACAAAAACAAAAAACAAAAACAAAAAAAAAACAAAAAAAAAAGGAAAAAAAGAAAAGAAAAGAAATGAAGTCCACTCACTATGAGATTTCATTCTGTCAACAAATCCCTATCCTGATATTTTTCTTTTATGTTTATGTTTCATGGTTCATGGACTATTACACAGAGAAACACAAATGGTGTTTTCTGTAATTGAATAAAAATATTGGGGTGTGAGCTGTTCTGTTGTCTCACTGAAGATATCTTTGAGACAATCACAATAGCCCAGAGAAGAACAGGGATGAAGTCTATCTCATTCTGGTTACACATGATTGGAACTTTTCTGCTAAGTCTCTACTTTAAAGGCTTTTCATTTCACATAGTTTAGTGATTCTGAATATTTGCTAAGTTAACATCAACTAAAATGTGGTTATATTGTTATTAATGAAATAGCTTTCAATTCATCTTATTCAATGATAGTTAGTCCTAGGAAGAGATTTCAATGCTTGTGTTATTCATTTATAATTGGACTAGAGCCCAGGTAGACAAAATTATTTCTTTTGTAGTTAAAGTATTAAGATATAAGATCATCCCCTGTGGGCTCACCACAAACATCCTTGGCACACAACTCCAGTAATATATAAGGTGATGGGAATTATACACATGTCTTGTTCCCATATGATTTTGATTTTTTCTCTTCTATCTCTATGATTTGGAAGCTTTTACTGCATGAAGTTTGGAAATTATAAGTATTTGATATAGCAACAACTGTTAGAAGTATTGTTCTTAAGTTTTTGTGCATCACTATTATATTTGGAAGATCAATAGCAGGGATTCAGACTGTGAAAAAACTGTGTTACTAATATGGTTTATTGATTGAATTCTCAAAAGTATTTTCAAGGTATTGCTTTTCTTATTGTTATCACAATTGTCACCTTTGTATTATGAGTTTTGTGGGCACATGATGTTCTTGTTGATGTTGCCTAAGCCATACCTAAATATTTGCTGGCTTTATAACTTACACATTTGCCCCAGCGAGAAATAGAAGTGTGTTTTGTCTCACCTTCCTCTCATCTGCTCCATATGGTAATTCTGTGTATAGTTTGCTTTGTACATATTTGTTTGCTTGCTGTCTTCCTCTTTAGATTGTAAACTCCCCGAGGGTAGGGACGATTTTTTGCCCATTCTCCAATACTAAGCACAGTGCTTAATAAATGTTTGTTGATTGATTGCTTTATATAGCGAGATGCCCCTCCCTTTTCAACATTCTGGCTCCCTATTTCAGAGTGAGTAACTTTAGTTTCATTCTTCAAAAGATCCAGAATTGTTTTCTGTCCTAAAACTTAATACTATAGTTTTTTTTTTTTTTTTAAGGTTGTGCCCTTCTTTCCAGAATCTCATTCGAAAGGGACTTGACAGGTTTTTAGTTTAATCTGTGTCAGAAAAAGATTCCCTTCCACAGAATTTGTAGTAGTCATTATCAGCCTTTAGTTAACCAAGTTGAAAACTTGGATAATCAAATCATTATAACGTTTTTCCTTAAATAAGTCATTTTAGATGTTGTTCAGTCATTTTCAAACATGTCTGATGTTGCGATCCCATTTGGGTGTTTCTTGGTAAAGATGCTGGAATCATTTGCCATTTTCTTCTTCAGTTCATTTTACAGATGAGAAAAATGAAGAAATCAGGTGTAGGTGACTTGCTCAGGGTCACATAGCTAGAAAGTATCTGAGATCAAATTAGAACTTAAAAGATGACTCTTCCTGATTCCAGGCCCAGCACTCTATCCCACACATCACCTAGCTGCTCTACATTAGTCTACCTCTTAGAAATGTTTAGTCATGGCTCCTATTTCTGCCCTCTAGAAACAAGCAGAACAAATTAAAGCTTTTTGCTTTTTAAAGACAACTGTCATGTTCCTTATAAATCTTCCTAATAACAATCATCCCTATTTCCTTCTGCCATTTCTTATGCAGCATGATTGCGCTAACTCCTTCTCTATTCCAGTTACATTTCTTGGGCTGCTCTCCAACTCTTCAGTGTCTCTCCTTAACTGTGTTGCCCAGAATTGTGTTCACACAATATTATGGATGTGGAAGGCACCAGGATGGAGGATTGCAATAGTCATCTCCCTTTTTCTGGACACAGTTTTAACAAAATTGCTTAAGACTATGCCGTGACCCCATATTCCCCTCTTGTCTCTGGTTAAACTTTGTCAACAGTAGTTCTTATGAAGGGTAGCTCAAAGCCTGGGAGGTTGATTACCAGACATACACTTATAAATCAAGAAAAGGAGGCATAATCAAAGCAGGGAGAGCAGATGATAATGACCTTGTCATATTCACTTAACTTTGTTTTTATTCTTTTACAGAATCTCATTAAATGAATTTGGAGAACAAGGAATTACTATAAAATATTAAATGGAGGCAGCAAGGAAGGCATAGGGATTTTCTAATCTAAGGTCAAACAAAGGCTTGAGACAGAGATATTGATCCTAGTAGCAGGAAGAAATAAATTAAAAGAATATACTTAATCTCATTCTTGGGCACTGCCTGGTTATTATTCATTTGATTAGGTCTTGCAACCACAGCAGTTACTTTCTGTCTGCTCTTATCAGAGCAAGGCCTTCTATTTACTGCACCCAAGCAGATGATAGCCAAAATGGCCAATAGATTCCTGAAACAAATGAAACTCACAATAGGATGCAGAAAGAAGATGGGCAATCGTAGGGCCAATGGAAAACAGGCTGCTCATTGAAGAGGATCACTGAGACATCAGCAATTTTGCAACCCCAGAGGTATGACTTCTCCTTCTACACCTGTTAACTATCTGGACAGGTTTTCATGTATACAGCTCAGTCACATATGTTCCCTAGATATGTGCTCTCCACACATGTTCCCTGGGCAGAGTCCCTCACCACTGATGGAGTGTAATACATCAATGGAAGCCTATAAACTATGATTTAAGTGGATACAGATTTAAAAGGCACTTTGAATTTAGGGCAGCTTTTCAGGGAGCCTTATGTAGGAAGGACTACATTTGATGGAGTATCTGATGCTGATCACTTGTTTTAATATCTCTTGTACCTCTCTCCCCTTTCAAGCCCCCATTTCACCTTTTGCTTTATACATAGATTCTATACTCTTCTTTCCCTGATGATCATTCTAACTTCTATGAATATTTCTTCCATTACTCTTGTTGAGATTAGTTTGTAGTTACAGAAAGACCCTTTGTCTTTCTTAGTCCAATATGTAATAGGCTGCTTTGGGAGGTAGTGAGTGGGTTCCCCTTCAAGGGGGGGAAGGAAGGGAGGGAGAGAGAAGGGGAGGGGATTTTAAGCAAAGGCTTTAAGACTGCTAATTTGGAATGCTATGGAGGGGATTCTTGTTTATCGGGTTCCCTCCATGAAAACCAGGTCCCTCACTTGTAATCTAATCAATAATGCCCTTCTTTCCATACTAAGATGTCACATTATTAATTTAAAAAAAAGGTATCAAAATTCCATAGATTTAGATGCAAGGGACCTCAGAAGGCATCTGCCTTCCCATGGAATATGTTTTGGGAAGGGCCTCCCTAAGGCCTTTGCTGATTTCCAAACTTGGACCCCATGTTAAGACTGTGACTAGACACTCCTGATTGCTTACTGCAGGTCCATTCCCATGAATCTTCCATAGGATAGCATTTGCTATCTATTTTGATAAGGAAACTGAGGTAGAAATTAGAGTGATTGTACAAATCCTTTTTCTGCTAAAGACTCTGATTTGAGTTTCTTAGAGAGCATTATTTGGCTCTACCAAAAATTAGGACTCTCATTTACAGTTTTTAACAAACAGCTTTCACCTGCATACACTAAGGACCCTCCCACCCTCCTGCCACAAGATAAAGGAAAATTGCAAATGGGAGGGGAGTGGGGAATCTGCCAATATAATTTCTACTGCTTGGTCCTTCCCACCCCATAATCTCTCTTTCATGTCGCATCTAGAGAGCTCTCTTTGAAGTTAAGAGACCAGATCCAGCTGTAGCAGTGAAGGGAAGAAATCCAATCTTTTCTCTGTTGCCAACATCCCCCCCCCCCAATTGCCTGTCTTTTCTGCTGACTCCTGGCAGCTCTTCAGGAACCTTTGTGGGCCATTGTGCCTCACTGTCCTTGTCTGGGGTGGGGGGAGTGTATCAGCCCTCTTGTCTGTTCCATGTTCCAGTCTGCTCTCTCCATCTGCACCTCCCTCCCACTCAGATCTCACTCCTCCATCTTCTCTGGAACACGTGGCTCTTCCCTGCTGAGGCCTCTGAGTGTGGAAGATCTAATTCAGACTGAGATGGTGCTTGGGAATAACTAGGATGGCCGATATCTAGAAAGTTTCCAGTGTGGTATTTCATGGATAAGTTATTATTAAATGGCATTCAAAAAAGAGCAGAATATTTTAATGTTTAGATAGCCAGCTTCAGGTTCAGAAAGTCCTGGATTCAAATCTCATCTCAGGTCAAGTCATTTAACTTTCTGTACCTCAATTTCTCCATCTATAAAATGAAGAAGTTGGATTCTTTGGTTATCAAGACCATTTCCAGTTTGAGACATGATTCATCTCCTTCCCACATTTTGGGTAAGTTACTTAACCTCTCAGGGCCTTAGGTAACTTTCCAAGTGTATAAATTGCAAAGTAGAACTGAGCTGCATGGTGAGGGGGGCTTCGGTACTTAGAGTTCTCACACTGATAAAATCATAGGTCTCATTTTTTAGAAAGAGTCTTTCAGAACACAAAGTCTGTTCAGAGCTCTTTGATTTCTTAGCTGATTGGAAAGAGAAATTTTTAAGCAAACTGGTAGGATTTGGGGGATCAAGGATAAAGACATAGTCATAGGATTAGCAGATCTAGAACTGGAAAAGATCTTAGAGAGCATGTAGTATCTTTTCCTTTCCCCTTCTTTTATAGCTGAGGAACCTGGGTGAAATGGCTGGTCTTAGTCATGTGGTCATTAGGTGACAGGAAAGATTTGAACTCAGGGTCACTGATTTCATTAAATGATCATTCCCACCATGCTACTATTAAAGGCTTTTCTGGATAGAATGTCCTCTGTCATGGCTGGATGTGGAGAAAGTTATTTCTTCTGTGGAGAAAGTATCTGGCTTCCCCAAACTCAGGGGCAAATCTGTATCCATTTCTTACTACATTGTGACTTTTTTTGAAGCATCTGAAGCCCAAAGTGTTTTAGGAAGGCCTTAATGATGCTCCTAGTGTATCTAAAATGTTACATTAGCACAGAGCAATTCACTGAGATGATACATTCTAACAAGCGACTTTGTTAGCAGAAACTTTGTTGCCAGTGGGAGCCATTGCAATACTTTCCTTGCTTGCTAGGTTGCTTAACTTTGCTCAACAGCTTTAAAAGATCTTCCTGTTTTATTCTTTACCAAAAGGGATGGCCTTCTGGGTAAGGAAAATCAGGGACCTATTTGGAAATGCAGGTGTTTTGTAACAGGGTCTAAAGTCCCTTTGCATAAGACTCTCCTCATTGGTGAAGATGAACTAATCAAACCCCAGTGCTTCAATGGGAATTCAATAGAATTGATAAGAGAAGAGACAGTTTAAGTATTTTGATTTCCAGCTTCAAGAGAGAAAACAGGAGATTCCCTATTTTATATAGTCAAGGGTTCCTGAAGGGAGAGAAGGACTCTGGGAAGAAACCCAACTTCAATCTTGCCCTCACTCCCAGCTCACTAAAACAGTATTCAGGCAACCTCTCTTTAGGCGAGATCTGGGACTCTCTTACTTGAGGGAGATCTCCTGTTCCCAGTAGAAGAACTTGTTCATCCTTTATTGTCTGACATTCTCATCTATATAATATACGACTTCTGTGTGCATTATCACCTTAGACAAATGAGTTTATTTGCTATGTGTTAAGTATAATTTTTGTTTAAGCAGCATTCAGTGAACATATGGCTTGGGGCACTCCTCTATTGGGAGATTAGCTCTCAGAAATACAGATTCAACTTAAAAATGATATCCTTTATACTAACAACATTTAGGAGATTAGAATTCTAACTCAGCACCCTTTCTCTTAGAGAAGCAAACTGGCCAGCCTCTGGTGGCACTTTCCTGTTTCTGTCTTGGAAGAAGCCAAAGCATCACTTGGAGAATGTAGGCCTAGAGATATCTCTTAATATGTCCTTCTGAGCCCCCTCCCAAAAGAACCATGTGAAGTCATACAACATTTGGGGAACATACTAACATATCCCTTAAAAGATGTAAAAACAAAATATGTCAATTTTTTTTATTGCAACCTTTCAACTAAAGGTTAAAATACTATAGAAAGCATGAAAACCGCAGACTACGTCTCAACCAGAATCCCTTCTGCAGCATTTCTGACAAGTGGTCATTCTAACTCTTTATCCTGACCATGTGATCTTAGACAAATTGCTTAATATCTATGAGCCTCAGTTTCCTCATTTCAAAAAGAGGAAACTATTCTAGATGACTGCTAAGATTTCTCCCAGCCCTAAATCCATAAGCCTGTGTTCCTATTCAGCCTTTGCTTAAAGATTTCTGGTGAGGGAGAGTCCATCAGCTCCCAAGGCACCTCCTTCCACTCTGAGACACCTCTAATTATTAGAAGCTGTTCCTGATATCAATCCTAAATTGACTCCTACTCAACTTCTAGTCAAGAATAAAGCCTATTCCATATAATGTTTTCAAATGTTGGCAGAAATGCCGAGCCCAGTGTCGAACATGGAGTAGGTGTTTAATAAATGCAGATTGTTCGCTTGATTAAGTCCATTTCCCAACCCCCTCACTTTCTACTAAGCCTATTTTTCCAATTCAACATACACCATTCTTTCTGTCAGTCCTTATATGGTATGAACTTGTGATCTCTTCCAATCCTGATGAACCTTTTCAGTAAATCCTCCAAGTAAAGAATGGTCTTCCTAAAAATGTATATGGTACTTCTTATGGGATTTGACGAGCCCAAAGCATGGCAGTATCACCAATTTCCTCCATTTGATGATATATTTTGTCACGGGTGTAAGCAACATGGGGCAAATGGGGGTCTGCCCAGAATGCTGCTGTCTCAGGCAGCTTGCCTTGTGTCCCAGAATACACTCCTCCCCTTGTAGGAACAATCATCCCACAAAGGCATACAGCATGATTTCTCCTTCCAGGCTTCCTATGGGACAGGCTACTCTTGGTGCTTGACTATGGGACTGTCCCATAGGTTACCCTCATCTACCAGGAAATGATGCTGTACTCCCAACCCTGAGACCATCACCTGCATACACCCTCCATTCTTCCTCAACTGAATTTTCCCTGCACACAATCATGCCTAATTATGTTGCTGTCAATGCAGCCCCAAATCAAAATCACTATTTGGGGATACTGAGGTAGAATGATAATGCTTCCTGAGTCTGAATTCCCTCAAAACCCCAGATTTGCTTTCTGGGTTTTCTCTCTGGTTGTCTCCCAGCTGCCCCTGCCGTTTACTAAATGTGCCATGTGCTCTTGATTTATTTTTAACCCAAGCACAGGACTTTATATTTATCCTTGTTGAGTTACCTCTCGTTAGATCCATCCAATCATCCGAGGCTTTAGAGATCTTTTGTGAATCCCAATTCTGTCATTCAGTATCTCTTGCCAACCCTCCCCACTGTGTGTCTCCACCAGAGATGTGATGGGCCTGTCATTTGTGCCCTGATTTTAGCTAGTGGTCATGCCCCTCCTAGAAAAACATATTTGAGCATGCACCCCAAAACATGTCTGTGTAGTTATAAATTTTATAGCTGCATTATTATAGTGATATTTTATGCATTTTAAAATATGCACAGAACAGAAATAACTGTAAAAGAGAGAGATAAAGATGAAATAAACAATAATTTAAAATTTTACATTTTATTTTCAGCAATACCAGAGATGGCCTTTTTGTTCTTAAGAACAACATGATTAAATATAATTCTTTATTTTATCAAAAATTCCCTGTGTGTGTCCTGGAAGACCGGGTAGACTTTAAATATTGCTTGCTGATTAATAATTAATTATTTTGCTAATGTGATTGATGTAGCTCTATAAGCAGGTAATATTCTTCTTTTTAAAGATTTTTTCACTGAAAGGCACATACCTATAAAATCAAGTAATAATGATAGCAGTCAGGGGCAGCTAGATATCATAGTAGATAGAACAGTAGGAACACAGTTCAAATGCAGCCTCAGATACTTAATAGCTCTGTAACCTTAAACAAGTCACTTAACCACTCTGAACCTCAGTTTCCTTAATTGTAAATGGAAATAATAATAACACTGTGTGGATGTGAAAATAAGATAATATTTGTAAAACTCTTTTTCACAGTGCCTGGCATGTGTTGTTCAGTTGTGTCTCTTTGTGAACCCATGTTCTATGATTCTGCAAAGGAGCCATCTTGTGAAGGGCTTCAAAGCTCAGAGGAGTTGATGTTTGATCTTAAAGTCCACAGGGAGAAAGTGGAGTTTGTTGACAAAGAGGGTGCCATGTGTCTAGACACTGCTTTGGCAGGTGGAGGGGAGGATTAATTGGAATGGGAAAAAAAAAAGTAAGGAAGACCAGTGAGCAGCCCAATGCATTAGTCCAGACATGTGACTTGGGCTTGACTTAGGGTGTTGCTGTGTGAATGGGGAGACTATTACAGATGTGAGAAATATTGTGAGAAAAGGACAAGATCTGGTAATTTTTTACATGTGGAAGGTGGTGAGAGAAAGGAAGAATCTAGACTGACACCGAGTCAGGGAGAGCTGGGCTACTGGAAAGATTGTTGATCTTGACAGAATATGTAAACCATTCTGGTTGATTCCATAGCCTTTGGGGTTAAGTCATGGCCCACCCCTTTATATTTTCTGATATAAATTCTGAAAAAGAAAAAAATAGTTAAATAGTACAAGGGTACTTACTACATATTGTAATGGATAGGGTGCCAGGCCTGGAGTCAGTAAGACTCATCTTCATTATTTCAAATCCAGCCTCAGATAATTCCTAGCTATGTAACTGTGGTCAAGTCACTTAACCGTATTTGCCTCAGTTTCCTCATCTGTAAAATGAACCAGAGCAGGAAATGAAAAACTACTCTAGGATCTTTGCCAAGAAAGCTCCAAATAGGGCCACAAAGAGTGAAATGATGAGTGATCAACAAAGTATAAGGCTAAGGACAAATCCCTGGGGCCCTCTATTTGAGCCTGCCACTGCCATTAGTTCATTAATGATTACTCTCAGCATCTGCTCATCTAACCAGTTGCAGTTCTACCAAGATATACATATTTCTCAGTCTGGTCCCCAGAAACGTTGCGAGTTATTTTTTCTTGCTGAAAGAGTAGTACGTCTACAGCAATCTCCTAATCCATCAGTCTGGTAACTCTGCCATAAAAGAGAATAACTTTAGCCTGTCGTGACCTATTTTTGATGTGACCTATTCCTTTTGAACCTATGTTGGCTTTTGTTCAGTACTGACCTTTCAACATAAACCACCCATTTAATAATATGTTCCAGAATTTTGCTAGAAATCAAAGCCAAGCTTGCCAGCCTATATTTTCAATAACCTATCATCTTCTTCTTCTTGAAAATGGAGACACCAGTTGGCCATGTTCAGGCCAGAAGCACATTCCCAGTGGATTTCCTCCTCCCCACCCTCTACCTACAATGGCTTTGTAGCCATTTCTTCCAGTTTCTCCAGGCTTGCTGATTTGATCTTATGTGCAGCCACATGTCATGTTTCCTCCTGAGACATCGGGAAAGAGAAGTTGTGGGAAAAACCCAATCATTCAATTGTAACTAATATGGCATAAAAAAAAAAAAAAAACATTGCCATAAACAAACATTGGTCTGTTATTGTTGGTAAAATAATACTAATGATAGATATACAATGATATAAAATAAAAGTGATGAAATATGTCTTTAGAGCTATTGTGATTTGGGCCAACATGTTTGAATTGGAAAGTCCTTCCCTCGAATTTTCATCTGGTTTCCTTTGGAGTGGAGGTGACCCTGAATTCTTGAGGGCCAGATTGCTGAGGACAAGCTCTCCTAGGTGGGTTCCTCGTGAGCTAGGAAGTTTTAGACTATGGATCTAGGGTTGAAATTCATGTCAGAAGTCAGAGGACCAGTGAGGGAACTTCCAAGAAGCTCATCAGCCCCTTGGCCACACGGCGATACATTTTTAGACATTTATTGCTTATTGACATGTAAAGTTGGACTTGTTATCCCAAAGCCCTGGATTAAAATCTGCCTTTACCCCTAAGTTGCTGAATGCTCAGAGACAAGTCATTTTGGTATGCCGGCCCTTAGTTTCTTCTTCTGTAAAATGGGAATAATAATGCCTCCCTTATTAGGAGACTGAAATATTGTCATTTGTGCAAAATGTTTATCAGACTCAAAAGCCCTGCCAGTTATCATCATTATTTTCTTTCAGGTGTAGGCAGTGAGACCCAGGAGATGATAAGCTAGCCTGAGAACCAAGTAGACCCAAGTCCTCGTCCCTCTCTGACATGGACTGGCTATGTTAAGCAGTTTAACATCTCAGGGCTACAGGCAACATCCTAAGACAAATGCCAAGAAAGTGCAGACCTGAATTGATGGAGACAGTTTTCTAATGTGGGAGTTTCCTATGCCAATGAAACTTCCCTCTCCTCAAATATTATATATACGATGCAAGGGTTCTCAAACTACGGCCTGAGGACCAGATGCCATGGGTTGAGGACGTTTATGCGGCCTGCCGGGTTATGGCAAATGGGCTGAGGGGTGGAGACAGAGTGTGAGCTTTTGTTTTTACTATAGTCCGGCCCTCCCACAGTCTGAGGGACAGTGAACTGGCCCCCTATTTTAAAAGTTTGAGAACCACTGTACTATTGTATATACTATTCAAGTTCACATCATGAAGTTGTACTGGCACAGACAAAATCATGGCAATTTCTGGTGAGTACCAAACACTGAATTGGATGGCACAGTGCATCCATACTGAAGCTCTCATTGCATCCCTGATCTGGACCAAGGGTTCAGGCTCTCTCCAAGTGCTCAGAATGACACGGGACATTCAGTGGCCCTACTGTGGCCCCTGTGGCTTCCAGTCAGGATCCAGTCCTTGCAGTACTCCCTCACAGGACTACTTTCCAGCTCCCCAGCTTTGAGGCTTCAGCTGATATGAAAATCAATTTGTATAAATGTGCAGAAGATTATCTATTAGCCGCCAGAGTGGTTCCCAGCCGTTTTAAAGCCTGCTTCTTGAAAAGAGCTGCAAACAGAAATCTGTGAAGGGTGAGCTCTGCCAACCTAACCAACAGTGTTTTCTAGAGTTCATGGAATTCTGCATTTAATTTGGCCAACCTAATTTTGAGGGAACTTTGTTGTCAAAGGAATCATTAAGTGCAGGGGAAACAGCGCTGGCCTGGGAATCTGAAGCCTTGGGTTCTCATAACCACTGCTAAGTTATTGCATGTTGGCAGGCAGGTTATGGAACCTACATCACAGCCCTTCTGAGGTTGATGCAATGAAAATCTCCCTAACAATTAGAACTACCTGAAAGTACAGTGAGCTAGAATGATAACAATAATAATAATTATCATGTAGCACTTTATGATTTGCAAATCATTTAAAATATTTTATCATTTGATCCTCAAAACAACTCCGGGAGGAACGTGCTATTATCTCCATTTTGCAGTTGAGAAACTGAGGCTCTTAGAGGATAAGTGGATTGCCTAGACTCGTGCTCCTAGTAAATATTGGAGGCAGAATTGAAACTCGGCTCATCCTGATTCCAAATTCAGCATGCGAATGCAAGCTGCCTCCCAAGTTCCTTAGGAGATAATGGGATTCTCCATCCCTGGAGGATTTTGAGTGAAGGCTGCTGGAATACTGGCTGAGGATGGTGGAAGGGGAATTCCTTCCAAGTGCTGCTTGGAACAGTGGGCTCTGAGATTCTGGGAGCCTTCCAAACCTTGCTATCTTCCTTTGTAAAATGAAGATTTTGGGATTACATGATCTTTGGGGACCTTCATCTCTAGGAGTCCATGATTCTATGGTTTCACAATGGAGAAAGGAGAGCATTATTCAAGAGTTTATTGTTAAAATGCTAGGTTTACTTCTTTTTTCTGTTTTTTTTTCCTCTCATACTTTTTCCCTTTTATTATGAATTTTCTCTCCCTACATGATTCATAAAGCAATGTGTATTAAAAACAAAGAAACAAATACATTAAAAAAAAAGAGTTTGTTATAGCTGTTGTTCATTCATATATGACTCTTAGTGACCCCATTTGGGGTTTTCTAGGCAAAAGTACTAGAGTGGTTTATCATTTCCTTCTCCAGATCATTTTACAGATAAGCAAACTGAGGCAAACAGGGTCATAAAGCTAGGAAGTATCTGAGGCCAGATCTGAGCCCACAAAGATGAGTTTTGTTGATTCAGCATTGTACTTGCTGCCCACTGATCAGTAGGCCTTTGATCAATTGTTTCTTGCTGACCTTGACCCAATTGGTGAAAATCCAGAATTAAATGGACAGGTATCAGACTGACTCAAAATATATTAACTCTTGGATCAAATACATAATTCTCTATTTGATTTTTAAAGCTCTTTACAATTTGTCCCCTTTTGTTTTCCATTCTTACACTTTATCCTTTTCCACATATTCTATGATCCAGCAACACTCTCTCTTCCAACTCCATGTATTTGTATCAGCTGTTCCCCAAGACTAGAATATTCTTCTCTCCTTACTCCCAACATCTAGGTTCTCTGGCTTTCTTCAAGACAAAGTTCACATCCTACCTTCTGCAAGAGATCTTCCCCTAACATATATCCCTACCATGTTTAACATATATTAGATTACTTGCCATCGAGGGAAGAGAAGGGAAAATTGGAACACAAAGTTTTGCAAGGGTAAATGTTGAAAAATTATCCATGAATATATTTTGAAAATAAAAGGCTTTAATACAAAACTATATTATAAAGGAATTAAAAAGAGAGCTCTTTCCCAATGGGTCCCTACCCAATGCTAGTGGCACATCGTGGATAACTGTCCATTTACACTGTATATATCCTGTGTACACATTTTTTTTTTTTGCATATTTTTCTCCATTAGGCTCAGAACTCCTTCAGGGTAGAAAACTTCCCCTCCCCTCCTTTCTTTCCATATCCAGTGCCTCACACATAGTAGTGAACTTAATAAATGTTTGTTGACCAATTTTTACAAGGTTTGAGGTATTAAACCAAGTGCAAAAATGAGTCTTTACTCGTAGCTCTTTATGGGATTTAAAGAAATTCTTCAGTCAAGGTGGGTGACATCAGAGAGTCAGATTGATCATACCTCCTACAACCCTTAAAAACCAATCAAGACATATTCCTTAAGGAGAAAGTCAAGGCAAGAGCTAGGTCAAAGTAGTGTTTGTTACTTCTGGAGGGCCAGTTTTCGGAGAATCTTCACCTTGGGATAGATTTGTTCCTCACCTCTGGGGGAAAGAGATGGCATTTCTCTTCCCCATCCTAATAGGCCATGCTATCTTGTGGTATACTATTTCCCCACAAATTAATTCTAAATCCATTAGGTCAATCAAAACAGGACATAATTCTGGTCCATGTAAGTCCTATGAATTAAAATACCCAGCCCTCTCCATCAGGAGATGAGATATAGGGAGGAATAGACTCCAGGAACCAACAGAAAGGAAATTAAATTAGGGCTGCTGCAATGCCAGAGGTTTGAGATGACTTGACCACATGTGTCTCCTAAGGGTGTGTCTTTCTTTAAGTATACTCTATTTGTTTGTCCACTCTTGCTATTAAAACATTGTGTAATTGAAGGCCATTGCAATACAGGTTTAAAGAGGAAATGGGGACTTTTATTAATACTGGTCTGCTGTCATCACACTAAATTCCTTCATTTTTGAGTCTATTGGCTGATTATTAAAGGCGAGTGCTCTAATAGGGGCTTATAAACAAAAACTTTAGTAGTGTGCACCTGTGGAACCTTGAACCTCTTCAGTTTTCTTACCCCCTACTTCCCAACAAGTCCTCTTCTACCCAACGACACTGGTCATCTAGCTATTCCACAAACAAGACTTTGTATCTCTTGAACATTTTCTCTAACTGACCCCGTGCCTGGAAGGCTCTCCCTCCTCAGCTCCACCTACTGATCTCTTTGGCTTTCTTTAAGGTCAACTAAAATCCCTTCTTTTAATGGAAGCCTCTTCAACTCTTCTTCATTCTTTTGCCTTCCCTCTACTAATTACTTCCTGTTTAATCTGTCTATATCTTGCTCTGTCTCTATTTGTTTGCATCTTCTTTACTGGGTTGTGAGCTCCTTGAGGAAAGGAACTGTCATTTGCTTCTTTTTGTATCTCTGACACTTAGCAAAGTGCCTTGCAAATAGTGGACACTTAATAATTTTTTATTGATTGACTGGAGTCCTTGTTGTGTGCTAATTGTGTGATTAAGTGAAAAAGTGAAGAGTCTCAGGCTATGGAACCCAAAAGCTACTTCCATGACTGGTATGATTATTTTTTTTCTTACCCCTCACATCTTCCTGATATTCTCCTTGCTAGTGAAAATATGAGTTGATGGGCTGTTACTTTTCTCAGTCCTTTTGTGTCATCTATCCATCCATCACTATCCATCCATCCTGTTGCTTTTTCAGACTTTCTTCTATCTCCAATGTAGCTTTAAGAAAAAAGCTTTCTTTGTTATCCTCACATGCTTTTCTCAAATTCATGTTGTTCTCCAATTATTGCTCCTAACTCAAGTCTTATCGGACCATACTACTTTTTTTTTCCTTTGTCCTCAGGTTCCTTATCTAGTATCTGTCTTCTGTGAATTTGGTTGATGAGACTTGAGTGTATATCCATAATAACCTTTTTGAACAGTTTTGCCTATTCTTTCTCATAAGAATAATTTACATTGGGCAAAATTCATTCTTGAGAATTTCCCATTCCTACTCATCTAGCTTCTACCCCTTGAACTTTTAGACTGTGGGATATCACTATTTTCTCTCCTTTCTTCCAAAACTTAAGGTCAATCCCAGACAATATATGCTTTTCTCTTTATTATCTATCATAAACAATAAGATGTCATGGTCAATTCCTTCCAAAATTTCTGTTATTTTGATTTTTGGAAACATTTCCTTGTTGATCAGAAGTTCAAGCCCTCAACATTTCTATGACCAAATTAGTTGGGAATATTCTTAGCTTGCCAAAATTGTAATGAGAGAGTTTTGATTATCAGTTACAGGAAAATGGGTGGAGGTATTTTGAGATGGGAAGCATCCTGATGATCAAATCCTAAATGTAGATGGTCTCACACAGGACCTCAGTGGACTGATTTGCCCAACAGAGATACTGCCTTCAGGAAAGGGCATATATTAGGCCAGTTTTTTTTTTCAGTCAGTCATCAAGTGTTCATTAATCTCCTACTATGTGCAAAGTATTATGTTACATATTGGAAATAGAAAAGTCCCTTCCCTCAAGAAGCTTGCATTCTGGGAGATATGTTTTAAATAGCCTAATACCTTTAGCCAATGCAGAAAAATCATTGGTTTATTAGAGTGAGGAAATAGCTGGGTGATTCAGTGGAGAGAGTCCTGGGAATAGAATTAAGATGATTCATTTTTGTGAATTAAAATCTGGCCTCAGACACTTGCTAGCTGTGTGAACCTGGGCAAGTCACTTAACTTCTTCCTGCCTCAGTTTCTTCCTATGTTAAATTGGGATAATGATCCTATCTCTCTCCAGGGATTATTGTTAGGATCAAATGAGATATTCAATTCACATAAAATACTTTGTAAACCTTAAACTGCAATAGAAATGCTCATATTATTATTCCTTAGCAATATATCTGGCAAAGAGCCAATGATTAATAATTTTTTTTTTCATTCCATTGATTGATTATGCAATTATCTGAAATTATCAAGCAACTAAACCAATGGGTCTTTCTATAAAAATATTCTTCAGTTCTTAAGATATCAATTATTTTTTTCACAAAAGGTAGACTTAAGGAGTTTGAACCCAAGGTTATTGAGTCTAACCTTCTCACTTTTTAGAAGAGGAAAGTAAGAGTCAAAGAAATGCCCAAGATCATCTAGGTATTCCCTCTGATTCTAATCTTTCTACTGGACCACACTGTGTCCCTTCATATCCACCTTCCTTTAAAGAGCAGCTTCCATAGGAAGCTTTCATTAGGAAGTTAAGAGGTGGAATGAATAAACACTACCTCTCCCAAAGGGTGATATGTAACAAGTGGGTGGCCCACTTCATGTCTCCAGTTGAGTGATTTGGAGGTCTGCGTTGGAGACTTGAGATCATCTAAGATAAGAAAACATGCAGGGTGGGGAAGTGAGGCTCTCATTATAACTCTGGGGACCCTTGTAAACTCTCATCTGAGAGCCGCCTATTATTGCTCTGGTTCATAATGACCCCTTTTAGAGATGCCCCATTCTTCATTTCCTCCTTAGATCTTTATCGCACTAATCCTTGCCACAACCCTGGGAGGTCTTGGATAGTTATAATTATCCCTATTTTTCCATGGGGGAAGTAGAGATCCCGAGATGACAAGGGAGGATGCCAGGCTGACTCACCTAGTGCCCCATTGTAGAGTGAAGGGAGCCCCAGACCAAGAGACTAGAAATCTGGAATCTTGTCCCAGTTCTGCCTACGGATTCAGTGTGCCAGCTCCCAGGATTTATAGCTTAAAGGAAATTAATGCTTAGAATCTTCGACCTGGAGCCAGGAAGACCTGAGTTCAATTCTTGCTTCTCACATTGATTAGCTCTTTCCCCTTTTTTAACTTTCTATTTCTAAACCAAACAGATAAACGGATATTGACTGTGGGAAAGGACCCATAATATCTTTGTTTGATGGAGGAAAAAACTGAGAAGCAGAGAGGAGGACAACAGCATGGTCTAGTGAAGGGTGAGCTGGCCTTGGAGTTCAAGTTCCACCTCAGACACTTATGCACTAAATTCCTTTAGCTTCTCTTGGTTGGCATTCCTCATCTATTAAATGGATGGATTAGACCATAAAGCCCCTTCTAACTTGAGATTCCATGACTTGATTCAGGATACTCAAGGAAGAAATGGTAGAGATGAAATTCAAACCTTGATCCCTCTTCTTCAAATCCAGTTCCCACTTTGGGCTGGCTCCTAGTAGATGAAATTATAGAATTTCTGTCTCAACCAGAGCTGCCACTGGCCTTATAATATGGAAGACCAAAATATTTGGAAGCTCTTGTAGAGTGATTCACGGCAGCCAGACATTGCTATAAGAGGAAATCAGAAATAAGGAATCTTTTTCTCAGGAGAAGAATCGTACATTCAAAATAGTAGGAGGCATGAGTCTGGATGTGGGAGAAATGATTTTTTTCCCAGCCTTCCTTGAGTTTACCCATCTGGACCATGGGGTAAAAAGGCCCCCATAGCTGGTGAGCTGATGCATTAATCACTGTCATCTCTTCCCAGCTTGAGGCTAGAAACACCAGTGCTGCTGTGCACATCATAGGAAATCAAAGTCCTAAAATAAGGAGAGTTTCTTTTAGAGGTGGTGGTGAGGGTGATGGAAAGGAACAGGGAACTGTTGCTCATTCTTCCTTTTTAAAGAAAACCAATGACGTTGTGGAGTATCTGAATTGGCTAGCATGGAGTCAAAAGATCTGGGTTCAGGTCCTACCTTTGATGCTAATATTGACTCTACATTCCTGGCAAAGACTTTTAATGTCCTTGTGCCCTGGAAAGAAGCTAAGAACATAAATTTTGACCAAGTATAATTCTAGAGGAATTATGATGAAATATTCTGCTCACCTCCCATTAGAGAGGTAAGGAACTCATAGGGCATAGGACAGCCAGTGTGGGACTTTATTCTGCTTGATTATACTTGCTTGTGAGAGGGGTTTTGTTTTTCTTGCTCTTTTGCTAGAGAGGGAAGCTCTTAGAGAGCAGATCTTCATTTGAAGAAATAATACTTTTAAAAAGACTATAAAGTTGCAGAGAAAGTGTTCATCTGTACTGGCAAAGGGAATTTCCTGACTTGGGACTACACTATGCAATGAAATTATAGTTTCAATTCTTATTCCTTTTAATTTAATTGTTTATAGAAAAAAAAGTGACTCCTACTAGGGCAAGGATTCTTAAGATGGGATCCACGAGGTTTTTTAAATTGCCATTGCAGTTAATATTTTGAATTAAGTGCTTTCCTTTGTAATCTCATGTATTTATTTTGTATATTTTTGAGAAGGGGTCTGGGGGCTTCACCTGCCCATCTGCACAAGAAGTCTTCCCCCAAAAATTAAGAACCCCTAACCTAGAAAAAGAACCCTGGGCTCTTGGATTTGATTTTATTATCAAGTTTATTATCAAGCTTTTAGCTCATTCTAATTTTTTTTTTAAATGATGAGGTTTTGGCATGGTACCACATGGAAAGATTGGATCCAATTCTGAGCATCACCTTTTAGGAAAGATAGAGACAGATTGGAGCCTAGCCCAGATGAAGAGGTGACTAAGATGGTGCCAGAGGAGAACTGGCTGAGGGAACTTAGACATTGAGTCTGGAGAGAATGGAGGGGAAAGGGCTTCTGGCTTCAAAGATCTGAAGGACTGTCCTGGGAAAGGGAATTAGACTTGCTCTTGCTTAGACACAACTAGGAGCAATGGATAAAAATTAGAGAGAAGGGATGAGGACTTGATGGAAGAACAAACTTCCTTCTAAGTGGAGCTCTCTTGCAGTGGAACATGTTGTTCTGAGAGGAAGAAGGCTCTTCACTGTCTCCTCCCCCCATCTCCTAATGATGGCTGGGGGACCATTGGGCCAGAATGTTGTAGAGAGGATTCTGCTTTACAAAGAGTATGGAGAGATTTGAGAGTGAATTTATCCTCAGGGTGATCCTGACTTTGAGATTCTGGATTATGGGGGTCAAAGTGTAAAAGACATGGCCCTATACAGCGCTGGCAAATTTCTTGAAGGTAACAGACAGCTAAGGTAAGAGGCTGTGGGGCTACATACCCTGAAAGATGGGCTGGAAGAGACTCCATGGAATCCAGCCCTCTCT
This sequence comes from Sminthopsis crassicaudata, assembly GCF_048593235.1. NCBI lineage: Eukaryota > Metazoa > Chordata > Mammalia > Dasyuromorphia > Dasyuridae > Sminthopsis > Sminthopsis crassicaudata. Next base: position 8,217,850 of record NC_133620.1, on the reverse strand, counting down.
TTTTACAGATGAGAATATTGAAGCATATAGGGTGGCCGACTCAGGTCCATACAGTTACCAGTGTTAGAAGGAGGACTTGAATCTTGGTCTTCCTGGCTCCAAATTTAACACTCTATGGGCTATACCAGTGGTGTCAGAAAGAAATAGAAGTGGTGGCCACTAATCTGTACTGCAAGATCCCCGAGGAATGTTAGCTTTAAACTTAGCTTTAAAATGCAATATTGTTGATGTTTCATTTTGTTTATTTTTTAAATATTTATTTTAACATTTAATAAACATCATTAATTATGTATTAGCCATAATTTTGCTAATAAATATTAAATATTCATTAATTCTGTTAGATTTTATTAGCATTTTAACATTCATTATTATGTTTTTCACAAATTGAACAATAAATATTAGATATTTTTTTTTATTTTATTTTATTTGGTAAATATTTCCTAGTGATATTTTAATCTAGTTCAGCAGCACTGGGGAATGTTATGGGTCATCCATATGGTCTACATCTCTGTACAATAACAAACTATTTTTCCTTCTTCTTTTTTTGTGTTTTAATAACAGGCCACGTTGACTGGTTCTCACCATTTCTTCTTCCTAGAAGTTGGGAAATTAAGGTTTTATTTATTCCAGTCTCTCCCTTATTGGATTTAGCAACAATCTCTCCAATCACAGAGCTCTACTCTGAGTCCCTCACTCCCTCAAAAGGCCTCAACCCTCTAACTGCTACTTGAAGCAAGTCCGAACCGGGCATTTGTAATAACCCTCTCTTTTAATTACAGCCCAGGCTGGCAGGATTAGGGATAAATATAGAGAAGACAGGCCTGTTCATTGGGCAATGCTTAGCTTTAAGCACCCTCCCTGGGCCCCATTTTTGAAAAATGCCTGAGAAATACATTTCTCGGGTAAGCGATAAAAAAGCAAACTTGCTGAGTTCTTAATTACCTGCCTGTCTTAGATGTCAGCTTACATCAGGGACTTGGTTTCTGTTTCTTTTTAGAGGATAATATTGGAGGCAAAGCCACTGCTTTGCTGTGTGTGATACATGCTCACATGTTTTATTCAGTGAATGATGAATGTGGATGTTAATTAACACACTTGCAAACCTATAAATTTTTTTTCTTTTTTCTTTTTTTTTTTTTTTTTGCTCTTTGCAGTGAGATTAGGGGGTGGGGTGGGAGGGTGGCAGCTGTGCATTGATGGGGCTGATTCTTCAGTCTACACAGCCTGTTCTGTGTGTATGAGCAAAATGCCTGGCCTTGAGGCTTCTATTTTTCCAAAGAGGAGTTTTCTTTAAAAAGCCTCAGTGAAAAAGTGAAGTCCTTGGGAGGAGAAGTTAGCAGGTCTTCAGAACCCAGGAAGTTCCTCGGGCGCTGGTGTTGGTGATCATGACAAGCTGAACATGTGCCTACTGACTGGGAATGAGGGACAAAATATGGTACAGAAAAGGAATAGACTCTTACTGGGCTATGGAGAAAGGCCAGTAGAAAGAAAGCAGATGAACATTATTAATATACATATATATATGTATATTATGTATATATATGTATATTATGTATATATATATATATACGTAATATATCTAGTAATGCTAATTTGAATCAGCTCCAGCACATCCTTGTTAATATGCATGTGTATATTACAATTATAACGACCCTGGTAGTTTTTGTTTGGTCGTGTCTGACTTTGCATGATCCCATAGACCTGTCATAATTATGATAGGTCTATGGGATCGTGCATAGGGTTTTTCAGATGGCCCCAGATAGTGGGGAAACTCTGGGTAAGGTATAAGACCCTTCAGCCCAGAGGGAACTTGCTGACAATGTCTCCCCTTGGGGCGTCTTACTCTTCCTGAGAAGTCAAGGGGGATGTGAACATCTGTGTTCTACTTAGAGCAAGAGATATTTACAGTAAAGAGGCATTTACATAGCAATAGCAGGGTGCTTATAGTTAACACTTGCACAGAGGACTGTGGTGATGTGGTGATGTAATGATACTAAAGTTGGCACTTGCTCAGTGTGCTGTAGTGATATAATTGTACTAAGGTATTTAGAGGATGAGAGAACTTGAAATAAATGGACTCCATCTCTGACCAGCTTCATGGGTCTCCTGCCTTCATGACTCCTGCACTAAGATCAAGAACTCGGGCTGGTTCTGAGATCCTCCAGAGACCTAGCCTGGATGCCATATTTTGGCACTCCAGCATGGGGGCTCTAGAAAGCATAATATATTTTGGTACCCCCATTTGGGGGCTCTAGAAAGCACACTACAGAGTTTTCTTGGCAAAGATACTAGAATGGTTTGCCATTTCCCTCTCCAGTAGATTGGGGACAGCATTTAGTGACTTGCCCAGGGTCACACAGCTAGGAAGTAACTGAGGCCAGAGTGTATTAGTGGGGGGGCTAGATAGCCAATGGATAGAGCTCTAAGCTTGGAGTCAGGAAGATCTGAATTCAAATGTGACCTCAAATACTTACTGGTTGTATGATCCTGGGCAAGACATTTGACCTCTGGATACATCAGTTCCTCATCTGTAAAATGGGGACACAATGAAGAAGGTAGGGAAATGGTAACTTTGCCAAGAAAGGATTTAGAGTCAGATATGATATAATAATTGAATAACAACAACAACAAAGAGTTTTATTGAGTAGGGGAATCACATGATTAGAAATGCATTTTGGACACTGGGTGGAAGAATGGGAATGGGGAAAGACTTGCTGTACAGAGAGCAGAGAGGAGAATTATGCAATTTACATCAGGAGTGATAAAGGCTTGAATTAGTGTAGTGGCTGCATACATGATAAGAAAAGGACAGTTGTGATAAATTTTGTGGGGACAAAAATGATTGGATTTGGCAGTTGAATCTATGTAAAGTATGAAGGAGAGAAGGTAGTTAAATAGAATGCTGAGACTGCAAATAGGGCATTTGGTGATAGTTGCCCTCAACAGAACTAGTGAATTTTGTAGGACAGCTGGGTTTAAGGGAAAAGAGGATAAGTGTCTCACAGACATCCAGTCTGAAATGTCCACTAGGCAATTGATGATGGCACCACTAAAGCTTAAGAAAAAGACTGGGCTTGGATCTAGTGATCTGACAGTCATCTACATAAAGATGATAATCAAGTTAAATCCATGGTAGACAATAAGATCATCAAAAAGAGTGCAGAAAGAAGAGATGAGGACCTAGAACAGAGCTTGAGGATCACCCACCATCAGGGGGCTTGAAATGGATAAGCCAACAATAAGGAATAATGGGTCATATAGAGAGGGAACCAGGAGAGAAAATATACAGAAGGAGACAATGTATATACTGCATAAATTTATGTTGTTTCTCCAGCTAGATTGTAAGCCTCTTGGGGTCAAGGAATATTTTTTTTTGTGGTCTGTGTGTCACCAGCCCCTAAATTACTGCCTGGAACATAATTTGTTTTTAATGTATGCTTAGAAGTTGATTGATCATACACACATTTCTTAACTTCTCTGAGCCTCAGTTTCCTCATTTGCAAAATGAGGGAATAGACTGAGTTCTAAGGCTCCCTATGGCTCAAAATTATGTTCTGCCTGCTCTTAGTAGTAGTTATATATACACAACTATTAGTAATTATTTATTATTTGTCAAGAATTTGAGGAATTTTACCAACTTGGACAAATTAGCCTTATATCTCTCTTCTGGTTCTATTTCTGAAGTCTGAAATAAGCTGAGCCTCTTTTAGGGCCAATGAAGTTTGCTTTGTGGGTATTACTGAAAAATTCAATGAAAAGAGTCCTTTGAGCTCTCCCAGAAGGTAGTGAAGCCTCCTCTTTGTTTTAGAGTGATGGTCACACAGCCTCTCAGAGAGTCATTACATTATGCAGACAGCTTTTCCAATTTCTTTTCTTTTAAAAATTAGCATAATTTTATTTTTCTCTATTTAATAGTATTTATTTTTCCAACTATGTATAAAGATAATTTTCAATATTTATTTTTGTAAGATTTTGAGTTTCTGAATTTTTCTCCTCTCACTTCCTTCCCCTCTCCTTAAGACAACAAGCAAACCTAGGTAGGTTATACATGAACAATCATGTTAAACATATTTCCATGTTAGTCACATAATAAAAGAAGAATCAAAAGGGGGAAAACTATAAGAAAGAAAAAAACAAAAAACAAAAAAGTGAAAATAGTCTGCTTCTATCTGCATTCAGATTACACAGTTCTTTCTCTGGATGTGGATGGTATTTCTATCATTAGTCTTTTATAATTGTTTTGGATCATTGTATTGCTGAGAAAAGCTAAGTCTAACATAGTTGATCCATCACACAATGTAGCTGTTACTATGAGCAATGCCCTCCTCATTTTGCTCCCCTCATTCAGCATCACTTCATGTTTTCTTTCCAGATTTTTAGGCAATCAACCTACTCATCATTTCTTATATAACAGTACTCCATTACATTCATATACAGCAACTTGCTCAACCATATCCCAACTGATGGACATCTCCACAATTTCCAATTCTTTGCCACAACAAAAAGCTACTGTAAATATTTTTGTTCTTTGTGGATCCTTTTCCCTTTTTAATTATTTCTTTGGTATTTCAATAATATTGCTGGATCAAAGGGCATGTGCAGTTCTAAAGTGCTCTCCAGAATGGTTGTATCAGTTCACAATTCCACCAATAATGCATTAGTGTTCCAGTGTTTCTGTATCTTCTCCAACCTTTCCCCATTCCTCCATCCTTAATCATTAATCATTAACCAAACTGACAAGTATGAAGTGGCACCTCAAAATGGTTTTAATCTGCATTTCTCTAATCAACAATAATTTACAGCATATGACTATAGATAGCTTTGATTTCTTTATTTGAAAACTTCCCATTGATATGCTTTGACCATTTGTCAATTGAGGAATGACTTATAAATGACTCAGTTCTCTATCTATAGATATGAGGATTTTATCAGAAACTCCAGCTGTAGAAATTGTTTCCCAGCTTTCTTCTTCCTTTCTAATCTTGGTTGCATTGGTTTTGTTTGTGCAAAAACATTTTAATTTAATGTAATCGAAATTGTCCTTTTTGTATTTCATAATGTTCTCTGTCTCCCTTTTGATCATAAATTTAATTCAATTTTCAAAGAAGACCCTGACATTAGACTCAAGGCATCTTGCCAACAAAGAAAAATTTTCTCAAGGAGCCCTAAGATTAATAGCATTTTAACATTAGATGGACAAAAACAAGGTCAGCATAGATAAAATTCTAAGTTTCATTCTCTTTTTGTGCTTTGCAGAGTAGAGAGGTCAGCTTTTTGATAATCATTTCCATATCCCCTCAAATAACAAGAATCTGAGGGAAATCTGTCAGTTTGTAGGAATGGAAAAAAGTATCTGTTACCTCTCATTCATTTATTTTAAATATAGGCATTTGAAACCTATGTAGTTTTTATAATGTATTGTAGAGAGATGGAAACAAAGGACCAACTAAGGTAGAGGAGCATAGTACAAAAATCATGGAGCCCTAAGTCTGAAGTCTTGGGTTCCAATACTCTGATTTTTTTACTACTTGGGACAACTCTGGATAAATCATTTGACTGCCTTGGGCCTCAGTTTCCTCATCTGTTAAATGAAGGGTTAGAGGTGTCATCTGAGATCCTTTATATTTCTAAAACTATGATTCTATGATTTCTTAGTATGTTCCCCAATCTGAACTCTTTATCGTAAATAAGTTAAAAACAAACAAACAAACAAAAACACCTGTAAATGCACCCTATATGCAACATTCTGTCAGAGTAGGCAGCTGGGTGGATTGATGGATAGATCAATGGACCTAAGCTCTTCCAGAGCCAGAATGATGGGCAAATCCCTTAACCTTTCTCACTTTCAGTTTCCTCAACTGTAAAATGGGGATAGTAATAGCACCTGGATTATTGTGAGAGAGTTGTGATAAAATATTTGTGAAATGCTTTGGAAATCTTCAAATGCTATATAAATGCTAGTTATATTTAGTAGTAATAATAGTAGTAGTAGTAATGATAATGGTAGAGTGGCACTAGTAATTGTAAGTAGTCACAGTGGTAGTAATAGTAGCAGTAGAGAAGTCGTAGTAGTAGTAATGGTAGTGATGGTAATAGTAGTAGTAGTAGTAGTGATAGTAGGAATAATGGTAGTAGTAAAGATGGCAGTGGTCCTAGTCCTAGTAATAGTAACAATAGTAGTATTAGTGGTGATAGTAGTAGTAGTAATAGTAGTAGTAGTGGTGCTGGGAAGAGTAGTAGTAGTAATGGTAGGAGTATTGGTGGTAGTAACTGTAGTAATGGTTACAGGACCAGTAATAGTACCAGTATCAATGCCAGGAACTTGCTCAAAGAGACACAATTAGTAAGCAGCTAAGGATTCAAGCCTAGGGCTTCTGTCTCCAAAGCTGAGGACCCTTGTTCACAGGGCACTTCTCTCCTTGCTCTGTCTTGTCAAAGGATGGGGCAATTATCTGCTAGGAAATGGGTGGTTCTTTTATTTGGAGAGGTTGAGAAATCTTAGTTCCATGAGCTAATTCTTTCCCTTTAGTTTTCACACACACACACACACACACACACACACACACACACACACACTCTGTAATGCTTTTAGGGACAATAGAAATTTTTCTAGCCTCTCTCCAGCTGCAATGATTCTTACAGCAAAATCACAAAATGTGTCCTCCTTCTTTTATGTTTATAAAGATTGCTGTGAATCTTCATAATCATAGACAACAGAATTAGGAATAAATGAACACTGTCCTATGGTGACCCATGGGGCAGGTCTCTTGATTCTGGCCTTACAATTGAAAATAAAAAGGGCATTGAACAAAGAAGAATGGGAATGGGAACTCAGAAATGGAAACTATTTACCAAACCCACCTAGGGCAGCCACTCCTTGTCATTGTCTGTGCTCCAGTTCAAAAAATTGTGAGTGTGTGTACATGTGTTTGTGTGTGAGAGAGACAGAGACAGAAACAGAGAGAGAAGACAGAGAGAGAGAGAGATATGGAGAAAGACAGAGAGAGAAAGGGAGACAGGCAGATAGAGATAGAGAAAGAGATAAAGATAGAGAGGGATGCACAGAGAGAGGCACATAAACACAGAGACAGAAAAAGAGAGAAATAAAGAAAGAAAAAAGAGAGAAACAGAGAGGGGATGAGAGAGAGAGAGAGAGAGAGAGAGAGAGAGAGAGAGAGAGAGAGAGAGAGAGAGAGAGAGAGAGAGAGAGAGAGAGAGAATACACACTGCTGAAAGTGGAGTCATGTACCTGGATTCATTTTTTAATCTTGATATGTACTGTATGTCTGACCTTGGGTAAGAAAGATGGTGAGATCATCGACTGCATTGAGAAAAGACTCAGCATTAGGGAGTTTATGGTTCTGTTCTCAGCCTGATCAGATATTTATATTCTTGTGCTCAGTTCTGGCATCATCTGTTAGCAAGACCATTGACAAGGTGGAGAAGAGCCAAAGATCATCCAGAATAGGAAAGGGGACTGATGTGGAGCTGCCTGAAGAAGGGTTGAAAGAGTTGATAGGGTTTCTCTGGGAGAAAAGAATTATCAGAGGAAGCACAAGAGCTGTCTGTTGTGCTGAGGAGGGATGAACTCTATTCTTCTAAGTCATGAAGGCTAGAACCAGGAAGCTCAATGGGCAGAAGGCTCAAAGAGGCCAACTTGGGCTTGAGATTAGAAGAAAACTTCTAACTACCAGAAGTATAAGAGAAGGCCTGAGAAGTACAAAGCTCCCTCTCAAATAATTCTCCAAGTGAAGACTGAGTGATGTCTCATTGAGGACATCGGTGAGGATGCTTGTACTTAGCTTTGAGCTGGGTTATTTGACTTCTGAAGTAACTTCCAAATCTAACATCACATGCTTTTGTGATAACTCATTTAGCTTTTCTAGGTCTCAGTTGCCTTATCTGTAAAATGGGGATAATGATATTTGTACTACCTCCCTCACAGGGCTATTGTAAGAATCAAATGGGATAATAAATATAATGAGCTTTGTAAATTGTAAATAATGATATACAATCATCCTTATTCAGAATCACAGAATCTCAAAGTTGAAAGAGAACTCAATTATTATTAAGCCCCAAATATACTTCAAGTAGGAACACCCCCACCACAAAGACTTTCCTTGAAGATCTTCCATGAAGGAGAGCCCCCACTTTTTGGGTACAGCCCATCTCACTTTTGGGCAGTTCTACTTATTAAGAAGTCATTCTTTATATTAAGCCTAAACTAAATTTTTTTTTGCCTCCCTGCTTTCCTTCGTGACCCAAGTCATTTTACCTCTGAGCTTCATTTTTCTCACCTACAAAACTAAGAGTTTGGATGAAATCATCTCTTTTGTATGAAAAGACTTTAAGATCTTTTTCTCAATTGTATAGTCTAGCAAGTTCTTCCATTAAAAACTAGATGTGGTTTACAGAATGTCATTTATTTCTAATATAGGGATAGTTTATTTGGGAGCAGATCCCAGAATCCCATTTCCCATATGATTGGGTGCCTAGAGTGTTGGGTGTCTGCATAGGAGATGTCAGGAGGAGAATCCAAGGAAGCAACAGAGGACCAGACATGTAGGATCAGAGGGCAAAGGATCTGGAACTACAAAGGCAGATTCTAGGATTCTCAAAGTCCCACATCTTCCCAAGGACTCCTCCCAATCCATGGCATAGAAAGACAATCTTGGAGGAGAGAGACAAGGCATCATAGGATGATATTGGTAGATTTGGTAGATAGTTGTTGTTGTTGTTGTTGTTGTTTTTAAAGGAGACCTGCTTTGAAAGGAAGAAAACAAACATTTATTGTGCAAATCAATCAATCAGTCACAAGTTTATTAAAAACCTACAATATGCCAAGCACTGTGCTAAGCACTGGGGATACAAAAAGACACAAAAGACAGGCTCGGCCTTTAAGGAGCTCACTATCTAGTGTGAGAGACAATATGTGAACAAATATGTACAAACAAGCTTTCTACAGGATAACTAAGAAATAATTAACAGAAGAAAGGCACGGAAATTAAGAGGACTAGAGGTTTCCTGTAGAAGGTGACATTTTAGTTGGAATTTAAAGGAAACCAGGAGAGGAGTCATAGGTAAATAGGGGGAGAAGCATAGTGAGGAAAAACAGGAAGAAAATACACTGGTAATTGTAGCTTAGAATGTGAATGGGGCGAATTTACCTATAAAACCAAAATGGGTTAAAATTTTGCATTCAACACTCTATGCTGCTTTCAGGAAACATAAAAATGAGAGATATATACAAAGACAAAATAAAGGACAAGAGTAAAATTTATTATGTAAAAAAAATCAGGGATAAGAATCATGATCTCAAAGTTAAAATTAAAATAGATTTATTTAAAAGTGAAAAATAGAGAAATTATACTATGTGTCAGCAATATTATTCAATATTGCTTTAGGCAATTTTAGATAACTAGACAGTATAAAATACCTGCCAAAATAGACACAGAAACTATGGACATGAACATAAAATGCTTCTTATGCAAATAAGCTTATATCTAAATAGTTGAAATACTATTTATTCATGGGTAAGTGAAATCAAAATAACATTAAAACTGACAATCTTACCTAACTAATCTATTTATTCAATGTCATATTAATTAAATTACTTAAAATATTTCACTGAATTAGAAAAAAATAATAACAAATTTCATTTGGAAGAGCAAAAGGGCAGGGATTTAAAAGAAATCAGGGAAAAAGAAGTAAAGAATGTAAATTCAAGAGTATTAGATCTTAAACTGCATTATAAGGGAAAGCACTGAAATTATAGAATAAATAGTTTTGATTATTTTATTTATTTATTTATTTATTTTTTTTACTGAGGCTGGGGTTAAGTGACTTGCCCAGGATCACACAGCTAGGAAGTGTTAAGTTTTGATTATTTTAAATTCAACTTTTCTGGTAAAAAAAAAAAAAAAAAGTTTCTATACCTAAGAATAGAAGGAATGCAGAAAACTGGGGGAAAAACTTTTATAGACAATCTCTCAAAATATGATTGAATTGAAATATTTCTATGGTGTAGGAAATGATGAACTGGGTTGATTTAGAAAAGCATGAGAAGATTTGGATTTTTGAAGCAAAATGTTATTCTTCAGAGAAACAGATGGAAATCAGCATGGTACAGTGTTTTTATACATATATATATATGTGTGTGTGTGTGTGTGTGTGTATGAGTGTATGTTTATAAACAACTATGTATATATGTATATGTGTGTGTGTGTTTATCTTCATGCTAAATATAGTCTTCTTTAGTGTAGGGGAGGTAGAAGGAGAAAAATAAAATGACAAGTTTACAACAGAGAGCAAAAAAAGGTGTAAAGAAAACCTGGACAGTTTTGAAAACAATATGCACTATTGATCATATAGGTTTCCTTGAAATAGAAATCTATTGTTTTATATTGAATCTTCTCTTATGGTCTGCTGTGCATATAGCAATGTCTTTTTTTCTTTTCTCATTTTGTATTCAAGTTTAGATACAAACGTACATGCACATAAGGCATGGGGGATAGCCAGAGAAAATGCCCAGAGCCCAGAGGTTCCAGGTCTTGTGAAAACACATTATAAATATGACCTTTCTTGATCTTCACAACAATCCTGGAAGGTAGATGCTATTATTCTCATTTTGCAGTTGAAGAAACTGAGGCAGAGTTAAATGATTTGTCCAAGTTAGTATAGCTAGTGTCAAGGATGAATTCAAAATCTGGCTGTCCTGACTCCAGGCTATATCTATCTAGTACTAGTTCAAAGGGATGGGACAATAGAAAATTAAGGAATTAAGAGATTAGATTTAGACACAGAACCACTGAAATACTCATTTTAGAGACTCTTTATAGGAGCCATTAGATACATTAGGTAATGGGATTCTGATGTCAAGTTTTAAAAAGAGAGTGAGAGAGAGAGAGAGAGAGAGAGAGAGAGAGAAGAGAGAGAGAGAGAGAAGGAAAGAAAGAGCTCTGCTACTTGCTACCTGTTTGACCTTAGAAACTCACTTAGGAATCATAGATTCTGAGTTCAAATTTTATCTCTGAAGGTCACTGCTTGTATGTCACTTCACCTCACTTTTCTGATGGATAAAATGATGGGGTTGGACTAGCCAACCTCCGAGAACCCTCCCAATTCTACATTCGATGAGCTCTGACTCAGTCTAATTGTGAATTCACTTGGAAATGGATTCTGAAATGTGTTTTCTTGTAGCTTTGTATTTCTGTTTTGCTTCATTATTTTACTGTTTCATATATGGCTCCTACCCTGGTTATTGGTAAGGGCTCAGGATGCATTTAGATGACCTTTAGAAAGTACTGGGAAATTGGGTGGGGGCTTGGGCCGGCTGAGATAAATTATAAGATTTTCCAAACTACCTCCACATTGAACTATGAATACATAGTACAGTGGAAAATGGATTATATAAACTACATGCAAACATCTGTACAAGTTTAAACTAGCAGCAAAAATGGAAGCGCAGCCAGTTTGGCTAACTTGTGTAGGGCCCTGGCAGAATCCTGGAATGCCAGAACTTGGAGGGGCCTCAGATCTCATGGAGTATCACCTCTACCTGAAGCCCTCCTATTGTGGATTGGGTAAGTGGTCATCTAAGCCTTTGCTTCAATATCTCCCTTCTGAGAAACAATACAAACCAATTCACTGTCCCTGCCCTCCACCCCCTTTTTCCAGGAAACCCATTTCAGCTCTAATTGTTAGAAAGTTTTTCCTTATACTGAGCCAAAAGTTGGTTCCCTATAATTTCTACCCTTTGGTCTTAGTCCTGCTCTCTGGGACCAAGCAGAATAAATGCAGCAGTCCTCTCCCTTGAAGTTAGTAAAGTGTTCTCTAAGTCATTTTCTTTAAAAATGATAATTTCTCTACCAAACCTCAATGGAGGCTCACAGCCACCCCCTGGAGCTGCTCTACAATTGAATGGTTTCTTTCTGACTGGAGAACTCTAGACTTAGAATGAGCAAGCTTTGGATTCTAATGCTGTTTTAGCTACTTTCTAGCTTGTAATGTTATGCAACCTGTTCATCCTTTACAGGCTTCTATTTTCTCATTAAGTAAAGGGAGGCTGGAGACTCCAAGCACCTCCAAGGTCCTTTTCATCACATTGATCAATGAAGCTGTTCTAGTGTTACCCAACAGGAGGACCTTCCTTAAGAGGGAGGCTAAAGATGGGCTTAGTCTCATTTTTACTGATACTTTAATGAATAATTGATCTTATCAATGTGAATATTCCCCTCCCGCTCAAGGGTGCAATCATAACTTTGTGTGATTATTGTCCATTTTCTTCCGTTAATCTTCCACAAGAAGTTTAGCCAACTTGCTGAGGGCCTTCTTTTAGATATCTTGAGCTGTGGTGGCCCTATCTAGCCTCCATTTCCCCCCCAGCCACACATCTCTTTATTCTTTTTCTCCTATTTCTTCTGTTTCTCTTTAGCACCAGGATGATGATTACTACCACTAATAGATAAACCTAATTAAAGGTACTGGCTCTTCTAATAGCTCCTGGCAGGCCCTTGTGAACTAGATCAGAGATCCTGGGAAAATCTCTTCATGCTGGCTCTGGATTGTGTGCTATTTGGTGGAGTAAAGTATTCATTAGGGAGAAACCTATAATTATTATGATGAAGCTTCCTATTTGAAAATGACTTTCCTGTCAGTTTTCAAGGAAGACATCTGAAATGTCCTGAATAAGAGAAACTCTTTCTATTCCTTTTTAAATGTTTGGGTCACATGTCCAAATAAAAGTTCTTGAAAAAGAAAGTCTCATTTTTTACTCATCATTAATATCAATGGAGTATGAGCTCATTGACTCTTATAAATTCAAGAATTAAGTGAATTCTTGGATGGAACTGGAAAAGATGAGATGGGATGGAATAGAATGAGCTGAGCTGTGCTATGCTGTGTTGGTATACGAGATAAATGAACTATGGGTAAAGAAGGTTTGGAATCTTGAGCAAAAAGGGAAAAGTCATGACACGGTAGAGGGGTACAGTAAAGGGAAGACTGAAGATGCTAAAGAGGTACTGCATGACATTGGGCTCCCTGGTCCTAGAGTGTATTCTGTTCAATCATTGAATTGAAAAACTGATCATGGTGAGCATTTGGGTTCAGCAAACATTCTTGGATTTACAGCTGGATGTTGCCACATAAATTACCAGTAATATAATTAGTTGAGGAAAATCCTAACAAATTAAGCCTTATTCTGTGGGACAAGAAATAGGAGGTTTTTCAAAAATTTAGAGTTTGAGATTATGTGTTTTAAGTTGCACCTTTTCTAGATTCTAGAATAATAAATCACCAATGCTCAAAAACTTAATTTCAACAATTCTTGATTCAAAAATAATAATAAATAAAAAAGATCTAGTGATCTTGGATATCCTTGGACAAGGAAGGGAGTCATTTTCTGGAAGCATGGATCAGAACTGGAAGGTATATCTGGGGCCAGCTAGTCTAAATCTCTCACTTTATAGAGAAGGAAATGAAGGCACAGAAAAATAAAGCAGCTTTCCTATGATCACACAGATTGTATGTGTTTGAGAGCTGATATTTGAATCCAGATCCTCTGTCTTCAAAGCAGCATTGGCCCCTGAAACATACTATTCTTTTACTTTCCTCATTTGTAAAATGAGAGGGAATGGACTGTATATCTGAGCTTCCTCTCAACTTTCAATCTTATGTATATATAAATAATATATAACATGTAATACCTATTAGGTTATATTTTATTTGTGTATATTATACACAATGTTATACATTATATATGATGATATGTATAGAATGTATATCTACAGAGTGTTCCAAAAGTCTTAGTGCAATTTGGAACTTTAATAGCTTAAAGTTGCACCAAGACTTTTGTAAGCCTTTGCATGTTATATAAATATTTGTATTTATACATATACACATTCACTGTCTACATATACATATATATACCCCATATATATATATACATATATATACCCCATATATATATATATACCCCATATATATGTATATATATATATATATACCCCATATATATGTGTGTATATATATATATATATATGTATATACATATATAAATTATACACACACACACACAGTAATTTTCCCATTGGGATTGGCTGTTTTTTTTTTTCCCATTTTTTCACTACAAGAAGTTGAGAAATTAGGTTTTTCTTTACTTAACCCTTTCCTATATGGATTTAGAAATAATTTCTTCAGTCACAGAACTGAAGAACTTGCATGAAGCAAGTCCAAACTGGGCATCTGTAATAACCCTATCTTATAATTACAGTCCAAGCTAGCAGGATTGGGGATAAATATAGAGAAGATAGCTCTGCTCTTTGAGCACTGCTTAGCTTTAAACACCATCCCTGGGCCCCGTCTTTGAAAAATGCCTTAGAATTACATTTATTAGGTAAGCAATGGAAAAGCAAACTTATGGGGTTCCTAATTACCCAGCAGTCTTAGCTGTCAGCTTAAATCAGGGCCATGGTTTCTATTTCCTTTTAAGGGGATCACATTAGAGACAGAGCCACTGTTTCACTGGTGTGAGATACATGTTCACATGTTTTATTCAGTGGATGAGGAATGTGGAAGTTAATTAACACACTTGCAAACCTCTAAGATTCCCCCCACCCCCCTCCATGATATCCTAGAGGGATTGAAAGCTGTGCAGTCACTGGAGAGTGAGGCTGACTGTGTAGTCTATACATCCTGCCATAGGGCTGAAATTCCAATCATTCCAAATGAACAACCAGAGACTCCTGGCAATTATTTTCAGTGCAAACCACAAGCTCCAGTTTGATTGTAATTCCATCGAGCAAGTGTTTACTGAATACCTACTATGTGGTCTGGAGTTTGTGAAATTACTGGATAATTTGTGCTTAAGGAAAAAAAATTACAAGAACATAATCTCAAATAAAAATCTTAATACAGAGAAAAATGTGAATACAGTCTCACTGCCATTGGTGATGAGTATAGGTCCTTACAGAGAAAAATGTGAATACAGTCTCACTGCCATTGGTGATGAGCATAGGTCCTTACAGAGAAAAATGTGAATACAGTCTCATTGCCATTGGTGATGAGTATAGGTCCTTACAGAGAAAAATGTGAATACAGCTCATTGCCATTGGTGATGAGTATAGGTCCTTACAGAGAAAAATGTGAATACAGCTCATTGCCATTGGTGATGAGTATAGGTCCTTGCCAATTCATAAAACAGATGGGATTTAATAGGTCTCAAAGTGTGGGACAAATTGGACTCCACTTTAGTTCCCCAAGCCTTGTCTCACACTGTTTTCCTTCATGTCACCTAGACTGTAACTAAAGTGAGCTATATTTTGTCCTGGATATTGCCATTCATTGCCTCATTCATTCATACAATTAATGTGAGGGAGGGTTAATAGGAGTTTCAATATCAATATCACTTGGATGAAAGGTTAGACTATGTCACCCTTTTCCTATACTGTCCCCTCCTCGTTCAATAAATTCTAGTAGCTCCAGTTCAAATACAAAATCCTCCATTGTTCTAAACCATATCTAACCTATTCCTCTTTCCCCTCCCCCATTCTTCTTATATTTTACTCCCTATGAGGTAGTCTTCCATCCAGTGACACTGTCTCTTCAATAGCCCATGCCAAGATGCTCCATCTCTTAGCTTCAGGCATTTGCTTTAGCTGTCCCCCATATCTGGAATGTTCTCCCTCTTCATCTCCAACCTCTGCCTTCCCTGGTTGCCTCTGAATTCCTAGCAAATGCTCAGCTTCTCCAGAAAGCTTTCCCCAACCCTTCTTAATCCTAGTGCCTTCTCTCTTTTAATTATTTCTCATTTAGCCTATATATTGTTTGTAAAGATTTGTTTGACAACCGTCAAGAATGGATCTAGTCCATGGGATCCCAGAACTTAGACTTAGTCCTTAGACATAAATTATACAAACTTTTCATACATGTACTTTGCTCACTGTGGTAGGATTATGGGAGGCAGTATGGTGCAGAAAAATCAAAACTGGATATGGAAGCAAATGACCTTAGTTTGTGTTCAGGTTCTGTCATTTACTCCTTGAAGGACTTTGAGCTAATCCATATTCCTCTCTTGGTCTGAGTTTCCTCTTGGAGAAGTAAGGATGTTTGTTTGGGTTGGATGATACATAAGTCTCTAAATCTATAGTCCTGTGTTCCTGCAAAATACAACCCTCCCCCCCCCCATTTGTCTCATCTCTGACCTCATAGGCTTAACTACTACTAGATTGATGTGAAAACAGACATATATCAAATTATAAAACACACTATTAGCATTTAGAAAGATATTAGGGAATAGTGGATAGAGAAGTGGTCTCAGAGTCAGGAAGTTGGTATTCAAATTCTGTTTTTGACACACACTGTCTGTGAGCCTACACAACTTATTTAATCTCTTAGTACCCCAGGAGGACTGTCTAAGACTATAATTTATAGAGCAGGCATTAATCCTGATTGTAAAAGGAGTTTTCTACACTTACGAATAGTTCATATTATATATGTATGTGTATAAATATCCATCTATTTATCTGCCTCTGTCTATCTCCCTTCCTCCCTCTCTCTCCATCCACCCATCCATCCATCCATTTATCCATCCATTCATCCATCCATCTATACATCCATTTATCCATCTATCATACAATAGAGAATGCTAAAATGATAGGTGGACAATAGAGGGAAGATTGTTATTAGCTTCACATACTTCCTTGGGTTTCCTGTCTTCTGTTCATGTCATTCCCTCTTTGTGGAATGGAAGGGAGGAACAGAGAGTCAAAAATGATCCTGAGGAAGAGGAGGGGCTGAGATAATCAATCTGATTCATCTGTGTTGAGTTTGAGCTGATTGTGGGGCATCTGTTTGGAAATGGCAACTAGTAGTCAAAAATCTAGGGCTGGACTTCCAGAAAAAGGTTGGGACTAAAGATCCAGACTTGGGGGTTTGTGTTTTACAAGCCCATGAATTGCAGTATCTCAGGGTGGGGAGGGACTTTAGAGATGATGTAGTCCAATAGAATCATTGAACTAGAGCGACTTTCCTTTATATTATGTGTAACAAGTCTTTGCTACTAATTCCCCATCCAGATAAGCCATTCTATTTTGGAATCAGTCTCACCATTTGGGAGGGTTTTTATTTATTTTTATTATGGATCCTAATGGTTTATGGATTTCCTTTATGACTTTGAAATGACATTTGCTTTATAGAACCCTAGATTTATAGCTGGAAAGGACATCAATCTAGGTGAACTCCCTCATTTTACAGATTAGAAAAGAGCTAAGTTAATGAAGGTCACACACCTGGTAAGCACCAGAAACAAGTTTTGAACCCAAATCTTTGCATCCCAGACTCAGTGCTCTTTCCAGTGTACCTTTTACCTGCCAATAAGTCTACTCAAGCTTTCTTCTTTATCCCTGACCTTGTAAACCGAGCCACCCTTAGAGGGCAGGTACCAGAGAACCTACACGAACAACTTGAAAAAGCCATATTCGATCCTATCCTTATATATTCAACAATCATTTGCATTCAGGGATACAGAATCTGTGATAAGAGATGAAATTTTCTGTGTCAGAGAATACACGGAGAGAAAAGGACAGGGTTAAAGACAGAATCTTGATTTCATACTGATCCAATTCAATAAGTACTTATTAAAGTGCTTAATTAAAAATTAAGACAATTAAACATTACCTACTACGTGCAAGGACATATGTAGGAAACAAAGACAAAGCAGTTCTTGGTCATGAGTAGATGACGTTTCATTCAAGGAAATAGAAGCTGACATTTATGTGGAAACACCCCACCTCCATTGAACCTCACGATAACCTGGTGAGGTAGGCTCTATCATTAGGCCCATTTCTCAGATGTTGAAACTGCATTTCAGAGTGAGGAATTAAGTGACTTGCATATGTTCACACAAAGAGGCAGGTTTAGAAACTGGCCATTCCTAACTTGAATTCTCTGGGCCATGAACTTCAGAACTATAGTTTTCTTTCTTCTATTTTCCCTTCTCTCTTCCTTCATGTCTTTTTTGAAATATAGACACTCTTTAATAGCCAAACCTTGCTCCTGCTCATACTGAATAGGATGAGACAGGATATGGACTGGGCTCTCTCCTAATGACTAATCTATGTGGACCCAGGCCCACGCGGCTCCAAGAATTACATTACATCTTCAGGAGTGGCAGGACCAATTGGCAAAGTGTGGGGACCAATACATCCTGATTAAGAATCAGATTTGGGATCCAGACAGCAGGCATGGCTCACTTTGGAAAAGGTCATCAATTACTGTCTGCACAGCCTTATTTTTTCAAAGCCTGCAGCATATATCAAGTCCCTTGGAACTTCTCACATTAGTTCTTAAATTATGTTTTTCAGTTTCCTGCCACGCTTTCAGCTGATTCCAATTACAGATGACACACGAGGGAAACATGTCAAAGGTGGAAAATGGGAAATGGAATGATACCAGTGACCTCTGACCTGTGATGCTATCATTTTCTTGGAGGGCTGTTCTGGTCCACATGGCCTACTTCTTTGTTTCTCATCCCACTGACCCCATGTTAGGCTTAATTCCAGGCACCTGCCTCCCGCCTTCAAGTGTTTGAAAGGCTGTTGTGTGGAAGAGGGATTGAAATTGGTCTGCTTGCTTCACCTACCCATCAATCCAAGAAACACTCGGGTGGGGGGAGATTATTAAGAGGCAAGATCAGGTTTGTAAGGAGAACCCCAGTGACTCCCAGAAGTGCCTCAAGAGAGGTCCCTTCACTGGATGTCTTCAAGCAGAGCTGGATGAACACTCAGCTGATGTGGAAGGCAGGAGTACCAAGCAGAAAGAGCATTCATTGGCTCTGAAGTCCGAGGAACTGGCTTTGAATCTTGCCTCTCATACTGTTAGGTTTCCCCCAGTTTCCCAGATGTCCTCTGAAGTCCTTTCCAGCTCCTCTCATTCAGATGTGCTTTAGAGGTGATTCTTGCTCAGTCATGTGTTCAATTAGACAATTTAACTCTTTTTGTCTTGGACCCTTTTGGCCATCTGAGGAAGCCCGATGTTACGGCGTCTTGTTGTCTATATTCATAATGGAAGGAAATGCTAAACCAAAGGCAGAGACTGTGAAAATTATGATGTAACTTTTTTCCAACCAAGATCATGGGCTCCATGAAATCTCTCCATGGATCTTGGACAAGTTAAGATTCTTTCCTTCGGTTCCCTTCACTTTCAGGGAGTCCATGATTCTTCCTGTACGAGTCTTTGGCACGATCATGGGTGCTGGACTTGGAGTGAGGAAATCTCATTTGAATCCTACCTTCTTAGCTGGACGACTCCAGGCAAGACATTTAATCTGTCTGAGTTTCATTGTCTTCTCCCATAACAGGGGATAATTATAGCGCCTTTCCTACAGGGTTTTGTGGTGATGTTTAAATAACATAATGAAAGTTCTTGTTGTTGTTCATCCTTGAGGACCAATGACATCAGGGAACACTATCTTAACTTGTGCATGAATTATATTTAAATGAGTTCTCCTTCACAGAGTCATCAGCCTCACTCTCTCTTCCAGAAGCATTGAAGTTTAGTGGCAGGACCGAAGTCAAGATGATTGGAGATGGTTCAGGAGGTAGCCCATGACTGGGTGTCTTTAATGTCTGACCAAGCTCTGAGTACCTGCCTGCTTCAGTTGCCTTTGGGGCTATTGAAACTTTGTTCTTAGTCTACCAGGAGACATCTTGGGGGGGTAGCTATCCCTCTAATTCATTAACTTGATTTAGTCTATTTATTGAGATGTTTTACTGGCTTGTGACTGCTGTACACACTACAGATTCTTGGAGCCACAGGTGGGAGACTAGTAGAGACCAAAGGTGGAGGAGCAGTCCTGGAAAGGCTCAGCAGCCTTGCCCCAGAAGCCCCTGAGTACCACTAATGAATATAAAGCCCATGCAAACCTTTCAGGGCCACATAAATGTGACTTCTTGTTATTATTGGAAGAAGAAATGGAGAAAGGACTGGTTGACTTTTTGAGAGTTCGTGAGACATCCCTCCCTCCGGAGTCCTCATCAAGAATGGAGGCCATCTCTAGGAGCCCCACTGAGCTGAGCAGTATTCCTTTGATTTATCTGTCATTCAGGCTGCAGGGGTGTCCTTCCCCCAGTGTCCTTTGTAGTTTTCTGAATATCCCGTTGAGTTATGTTGGCTTAATCTAGGATGTCGGATTAAAAGGCTCCGGATAAATATTGAATGAGCTTAGTACACTGTGACTGGGATGAGAGAAGAAGAAAAATAATCCTGCTAGAAGCTACTTCAACAACCTATCATATTTACAATAAAGGAGGAGAGAAAGGGTATAAACATCCCCAAGGTCTTCCCCATACTATGCTAGGCAGCAGTGGTTCCCAATGGATCCTCTTCCACCCAGCTTCCCTGCTCCACAGACTCATCAAACCTGCCCCCAGAGATCCCCTACCCTATTCAGGTCAGGAGACATCACCACAAGCTCCACTTCCAAAAATCTGTCTCTCTTTACTTCCCCCACTTCCAGGTGGGGCCTTGTAGCTTTGCCTAACAGATGAACAAAGATGGCACCAACCCTTATCAACAATAGCCTATCACGTCTCACTGAGCTGCAAGTAAAACCAGGACCCCTTCCCTTGCTCAGGTTTGTAGGGCTCACCCTTCAAGGTTGGTATCATCCCTTCTGCCTGTCATACACAGACACCTAGAATTTATGGGTTAGAAATAAGCTTCCTGGGCATCAGGTCTCTCATCCCTTCTTGGTTCAAATGTATGCAACCCAGGTAAACTATTTTCTGACCCAACTTTTCTCACTCAGGCTCAAACCCAGGACCTGGTTTTTCCCTGGACACAAGAGGTCCTGATCATGGTTTTGCAGATGAGTCCTGAAATTCTGGAAAATAAAGACCATTTCAATAAATGGTGAGATGGGTTGCCAGCCCATTTCCAGCAGTTTTCAAGGGGAAATGGGGAGGGCAAGGAAACAAGCATCTATACTAGGTGCCAGGCACTGTGCTAAGTGCTTTACAATATACATTTGATCCCCACAAGAACCATTGGAGGAAGGCCTATTATTGTTCCCATTTTCTTTCTTTTTTTTCCCCCCAAGATTATCCCTTGTATTCATTTTTCCAAATTTCACCCTCCCTCCCTCTACCCCCTCCCTTAGATGACAGGCAATCCCATACATATTAAATGTGTTACAGTATATCCTAGATACAATATATGTGTGTAAATCCAAAATTCTTGTTGCCCAGTAAGAATTGGATTCCAAAGGAATAAGTAACCTGGGTAGAAACTATTGTTCCCATTTTCCACTTGAAGAAATTGAGGCATACAGAAACAGAAGGGTATCTTACTTAGCACAGTGCCCGGCACACAACAGGCATATCATAAATGCTTGTTGACTGACAGGAATACAAGGCAAAAATACGGCCCCTGTCCTCATGAAGCACACGCTCTAAGAGACAATGCACAAATACCAGGTGGGTACATAAAAATGTATCTGACCAGATAGAAGGGAATCTGAGAGGAAAAGTTTCAATTTTCTTCTATGTTAAAAAAAGAAAAAAAAAAGGAGGAAGTTGAACCTAGTGATCCTTATGGTCCCATCCAGCTTGAAATTTTCTTTAGCTCTGCCTTTGGACAGCTGACAGTCTAATTAGGGAGACAGGATAGCGGTGTGGAAAAAGCTAAGTAACCGGATGAGGTAGCTATCCTGATGAGTGTCAGAAGAGGGGTCCAGTTAATCAGGACCAGCCCCGGAGGAGACAATCGCCTTGGCTATCCAATTTGAGGATTATCCAGGCGGCTGGCTTCTCCTCTTCCTCCCTGCCTTTTCCCTCTCGAAGCTCATTAGTGGCACCCCCAGCAGAGAGCGGGCGAGAGGGATAAAAGGAGATGAAACCTTAACCCAGTCAGCTTCTTACCTGTTAGCAGGTCTGAGGGACAGAGCTCGAAATGATTGACTAAATGAGGTTTGAGGATTCTTTGTGGGTTTCAATTAGCCAGCCTATCCTGGCGCCTCATTAGGACACATAATGGGAAATTGGCTGGGCTCCGTGGGGACAACCTGAATTGGGAGGCCCTTCTGGCCGGCTCGCTCTCCACCCCTCAAAACCAACCAACAAAAAACAAAAACCACTTCAGGGACTGCAGAGAGAGTACAGAGAAGATGTCATTCCGGGGCTGAAATGTGCCCCCTCCCCTTTTAACAGGCTTATGGCTTCAGACTTTATTTGTTTTTAAACCTGATGCTAAACCCTGAGGAAGCTTAATTAGTGGCGTTGGAAAAGGCCTTTGGGAAGCCTGCAGTGCCATGTTTTCCTCCTCTGAGCGATCTGGGTTCTCTAGCCTTCACTTAACTGGAAAAAGAAGGAATCTGAGAGACAGGGCTATTTCCGAGCTGCTTCCATTGGGGGTTGGGGGCAGTGAGAAGAAACTGTCCAAGTGGGAAGGCAGGATTTGGACAGCAATTGGAGCCCAGACCAGATTTGCTAAGTTAAGGTGTCCATGGCTGGCCTGTATGACTACTGCCGACTTTGGGGGGAAGGTTCCCCAGGGGGTAATTTGGTTCCTGTAGCTTTTCCCATGGGATTGTCTTGACCACTCACATGCAGATTCTTTACCTAAGTATCTGACTTCCTCAGAGCAGCAAAAGATTCAAAAATTATCAAATAAAGCACCTAATATGTGCCAGGGACTGGATTACGAAGAGGGAAAAGGACACAGCCCTGCTCTCTGGAAACTTCTGTTTTATTAGGAAAGTTACTGAGGAACACAGAGAAATAGAATAGAAAAGAGGGTGGGACAAAGCAAAGGAGAAATGTTCTGGGCACACTGAAGGTGGGAGGAAACCTCAGGGCTTCTCAGATCTACTTTCTGAGGAAATCCATCTGGATTCTGCCCCACCTGCAGAGCATTTCCTTTGAGATAGCTTTCCCTTTTTCCAGCATATCTTATATATTTAAACTTGTTTACACATTTTCTTCCCCATTAGAAGGAGGGATCCTTTAGGAAAAAAAGATGACTTTTTTTGTTTGTTTGTTTGTTTTGCTTTTCTTTATATTCCCAGCACTTCCCATAGAGTAGGCACTCAATAAAGGCTTGTCAATTGCTACTGAGCTGGGGGAAAATGAGTAAGGCTTCCTGGAGGAAGTGGGTGTGGAGTGGGAAAGATAGGGGGGTGTTTAACAGAGAAAGATAAAGAGGCTGTACTAGAGCTAGTAAGCTCTAGGTTCAAAGGCTGCCTCAGATCCCAGATATTTACAAGCTACATGAATCTAGACAAGACATGCATTCTCTGCTTTTTTTCTTCTATAAACTGGAAGTAGTAATAGTAATAATGGCTTCACCAAGTTATTGTCAGATCAGCTGAGATAATATAAAGTGTTAGTCAAATCTTTGGCAGTTCATATTGAGTTAAACTCAATAGCACCTCAATCAGCATGGGACAAGCATGAAAAATGAATATTTTAATTATCTAAATCTTATTTCTTTTGCCTAAAGAATGCTTTGTAGCTCTAATCGTGGAATCTTGGTTTTTAGAGTGGAAAAGGATCTCTATGGTCATTGAATTTAACCCTTTCATTTTACAAACAGAAAAAAAAAAAAAAAGGCAAACAGTGGATCTGTCACACAGCTAGTAAGTGTCTGAGACAGGATTTTGGGTTTTCCTGACTCACTGTCCAGTGCTTTGTCTACTGTGGCACCCAGTAGCTGCCAAATTCAAGCAAAGCACTTGCCTCAGACTTTCCTCCTCCCCCAATCCTAGTAGAGATTTTAGGCAGAGACTCCCACAAGTTACCCTAAGATTTTGTTGAAATAAAGAACTCCTGGATGAGGATACTTCCTCTACCAATACAGGTGAACATTTTCTCTCTAGTTTGGAGCCTCCAATCATGAAAAGTCAGCTTTATTCAGGATGACACAGTCAATATGTATCAGAGTTAAAAATTCAGGATTTAGCTCTCTCTCCACTCCTCTATGTTGTCTCTTTTCTTTAGAAAGTGTATTGAAAAGTCCCCTACCCCCACCCCTTATTGAGGATAATCCTGGTGGTGTTATTGGAACAACTTTCCAGTAGCTCATTTGTTGTAATATTAAAGCAGAAATAAAAGGACAGCTATGAGGCTTTTAGCCCAGGATTAGACCTAGAAAGTAGATACTGGCTCATCCATTGGCAAGCTATACTCTGAGATGAAATCTATGTTTGAGAAGTGCCTGCCAGTGAGAGCCCCCTTTGATGGGGAATGGAAAAGAGCTAGGAGAAGTCCAGATGGAGCCTCTTGGACTTGTCTGTGAGCTGGGGGAGCTTTTTAACCTCTGGCCCTGTGCAGAGGAGTCCAGAACAGTTTGCAGGTTTCATTATGCAGCCCAGAGAAAGCCAAGGAGAAAAAGAATTTGGCAAGATAGCCAGGGAAGTGGGCCTACAATGGACAGAACAGCACATTTATTCCTCGGGGCTACTCAGAGATCCCAGAATTTGGCAGCACATAATGATAAACTACAGGATTCCAGAAAATGTAATAAGACTTACAGAGTATTTCAATTAAAGCATGAAAGTTGTTCCTGATGTAAGGAAATGAAGAGAAGGGAAAGGAAGAGAAGAAAAGGAGAAGGAAGGGAAAGGAAAGGAAAGGAAGAGAAGGAAAGAAAAGAAAATGTAAAGGAAAGGAAGAGAAGGAAAGAAAAGAAAATGTAAAGGAAAGGAAGAGAAGGAAAGAAAAGAAAATGTAAAGGAAAGGAAGAGAAGGAAAGAAAAGAAAATGTAAAGGAAAGGAAGAGAAGGAAAGAAAAGAAAATGTAAAGGAAAGGAAGAAAAGGGAAGAGAAAAGAAGGGAAGGGGAGGAAAGGGAGGGAAAGAAAGTGAAGGGAAGGGAAAAGGAATGGACACATATTGACAACTGGAGAAGGGTATAGGGAAGAGAACAGAGAAGTCTATGTCTTCCTTTGAGCCATACAATGGACCCTAGTCAACCCTTATTACATGTGTGGGACCCACTTTTCCTTCAGAGATAAATTGTACCAGGTGATTTCTGAGGTTCCAGGAGATTGTAAACAGTGGAACACCCACTCCCTTCCAAGGTACCTTCAGGTGTGAATCTGGATTCCTAATCAATCGGGAAGTTTCTGTGTAATTTTGCTCAAGTTGCTTTTTCATTCTTGGTCTCATTTAGAAAATGAGAAGTTGGACTAGTTGCTATCATGAAAAGTTTTCTACCAACGAACAGTTGTGGAACGAGAGAAGGCTCTGCCACATTGGAGTATATTAAACTAAAGCCAAAGGACTGTGTGGGCATGTGAGAGTGGAAGTTCTTTTTCAGGGGTAAGTGGCACAAATGACTATTGAGTTCCCTCCCCTCTCTGACACCCTTTCATGAGTGCCCTCCAATCTATCAATCCCCTCTAGCCTCTGTCTAGCCCCCAGCTCTAAACTGCTTTAAATAAATTATAATAATTCAATTATAATAATAATTTAAATAAATAACTCAGATTTTAAAATCATTTTTTGGACTAGGTGAAAGAGGAGATTCTTTGTCCCAAGCGCTACCTAGTCTTAATCTAGGTGGATTTGGTCTCAGTCAAAGTGAGACTGTTAAAGGCATTTAAAAGGCCAAGGTCTCCCATTGCATCCAGAACCATCTCCAGGCATCTTGATCTATATCTTGCCACTGGATCCTGGAGGCTTTGAAGGGGAAAGTGAGGCAGGTGACCTTGCCCAGTCTTCCCTTACTCAAATTTAATTTACTAGCATGTCATGGCATCACCTCCCTGATATCATGGTTTCCTTCAAGAATGAAAGACAAACAACAACTTCTGATATTCTAGGAAATCATTTGCCATACTACTGGATTGTGACTCAAAACCATAGAACTAGCCAAAAGTTCGGATTGATGGGACAGAGAAGGCAAGTGAGTGTTTTCTTTCTGTTCCCCCAAATGGTAAAAATGACTATTAAAGCAATCCCCAGAGAACATCCCCCAAGAGTTTCTTTTTCTCCCTTTCACTCTCCAAATAATTAATTTACGCAGCAACCCTTGTTCAAGAAAGGAAAAAAAAAATACAAAAAGACATAAAATAATTGTATAATGTAATGATGTGGTAGCAATTTAAGGGAATAGATAGATTTTAATTCTATTCAAAAAACATTTTTTTAAGCACTTATGATAAACATCATGCTGTGAGGTGCTAAGAGAGCTCAACCAATCAATAAATGAGCTCACCTTTGCTATGCATCAGGCTAAGCTCAGGGGAAACAAAGAAAAAGTGGGAAAAGAAAGCCTGGTCCGTAGGGTGCTTGGATCCTAATGGGGGAGGGGCGATATGTATACAAAGCAGCTTATACGAGATACAAGCTACCTGCTGAGTGGATGGAGGTAACCTTAGAGATGTATTATTTAGATAAGGAATGGGCTCCAGGGGACTAAGACCCAAACAAGAGGATAAAGCGGTTTTATTGCACTCTTTTCTGATAAGGGGGACTGAGATAGCCTCTGAAATCTCTTTCAAGTCTGAGATTCAGAGATTTTTCACTGAGGGGAACAATTGGTTGGCTGTTATTCTTCCAGCTTGAAGGATATGTTAGGGTGAAGGTACAATGTGTACCACTGTGGCTGTTCATAGCAATATGAGCTAGGAAGCTCTCCCACAGGTTGGCCATGAGTAGTTGATCTAAGCATTTGGAATGGAGATGGCTCTATATTTGCACATCTCACATTTCTTTTGAATTGCTGTAATTCTGCCTTTTTTTTTTCATACAGAACAGCACCTTTAATGGGTCAGTGTCTCCTCTGACTCACAATTGATTTCAAAGGTCTTCAGGGAAACTTTGAGAGTATCCTTAAATCTCCGTATTATTTCTTCTGACAGACCTTCAAGAAATGAAATCGAAGGAATCTTTTTTTAGCCTTATCTTAACATCTAGACCTTCAAAAAATCAATAGACTTCTAGAGTTCATTATGTGGAAGGGGATTTCATTTCAGACATGGGATATTGGAAATGGAAGAGACAAAGACATTGAGAGGCACACAGTGGCTAGTGTTGGACCTTGAATTCAGAAGACCCAGAGTAGAATCCTGTTAGGTTCTTACTAGGTGCTAAGTCGGTACTTAACAATACTCTACTATATTATACTATACTATTATATATATATATATATACACTCTATGATATATATTATATTATACTCTATTGTATAATATGGTATTGTTATACCATATTATTAATCATAAATAATTAATATTATATGTTATATTTATTAATATAATTTAAATATCCAATAATTTATTTAATATTTACTAATGTATTTATTAATATGCTATTCCATAAATATACATTTAATAATTTATTTATTAATAAGCTATTCAATAAACATACATTTAATAATATATAATTAATATTATTAACATCAATTAATATTATACTATTGGTTATTATATATAATATTATATATTATACTATTATATTATCATATATACTATATTATATATTACATTATACTCTATTCTATAATACGGTATTATTAGACCATATTATTAATTATAAATAATTAATATTATATTTCATCAATTATTTATTAATACATTTAAATATGTAATAATTGATTTATTTTTTATTTATTTAATATGTAATAATTTATTAACAATTTATTTCACAAATATAGATTTAATAATTAATATAAATATTAATCATATACTATTATATATAATAATATATAATATGGTATTTAACAATTCTCTAGCCCAAGGCTTCACATCTTTCCTTATAAAGTCTCAAGTGCTTTCTGGGCAGGGAGTCAGGGGCTGTGTGCAGGTAGTTTACAGGCAGGTTTTGGAGATGCATGTGATGGTGACTGGCTCTATGGAGCCAATCAGAGACTCCTGTGAGCTTTACTCCCCCTCTTCTCTTTCCTCATTTTCCTCTTCCATCTTCAGGGAAGGTTTTATTTATTTTTTATTTTTTTATTTTTTTTTTTTTACTAATTTTATAATTATAATCTTTTTGACAGTACCTATGCATGGGTTTGTTTGTTTTTGTTTTTTTTTTTTTTTTTTTTACATTGTCCCTTGTATTCACTTTTCCAAATTTTCCCATCTCTCCCTCTACTCCATCCCCTAGATGACAGGTAATCTTCAGGGAAGGTGTTTTTTTTGAATTTTTTAAAATTAATTTTATAATTTTTTTTGACAGTACCTATGCATGGGTAATTTTTTTTTCATCATTAGCCCTTGTATTCACTATTCCAAATTTTCCCCTCGTTCCCTTCCTCTACTCCCTCCCCTAGATGACAGTAATCTTCAGGGAAGGTGTTTTTTTGAATTTTTTAAAATTAATTTTATAATTTTTTTTGATAGTACCTATGCATGGGTAATTTTTTTTTCAACATTAACCCTTGTACTCATTTTTCCAAAATTTCCCCTCCCTCACTCTACTCCTTCCCCTAGATGACAGGCACTCTTCAGGGAAGGGGGTTTTTTTGAATTTTTTTTTTAATTTTATAATTTTTTTGGACAATACCTATGCATGGGTAATTTATTTTTTTTTCATCATTATCCCTTGTATTCACTATTCCAAAATTTCCCCTCCCTCCATCTACTCCCTCCCCTAGATGAAAGTAATCTTCAGGGAAGGTGTTTTTTTTTTGAATTTTTTAAAATTAATTTTATAATTTTTTTGATAGTACCTATGCATGGGTAATTTTTTTTCAACATTAACCCTTGTATTCATTTTTCCAAATTTTCCCCTCCCTCACTCTACTCCTTCCCCTAGATGACAGGCACTCTTCAGGGAAGGGTTTTTTTTTTAATTTTTTTTTAATTAATTTTATAAATTTTTTTGACAGTACCTATGCATGGGTATTTTTTTTCATCATTATCCCTTGTATTCATTTTTCCAAATTTTCCCCTCCCTCCCTCTACTCCCTCCCCTAGATGACAGGTAATCTTCAGGGAAGGTATTTTTTTTTTGAATTTTTTTTTATTAATTTTATAATTTTTTTGACAGTACCTATGCATGGGTATTTTTTTTTTCATCATTATCCCTTGTATTCACTATTCCAAAATTTCCCCTCTTTCCCTCCCTCTACTCCCTCCCCTAGATGACAGTAATCTTCAGGGAAGGTGGTTTTTTTGAATTTTTAAAAAAATCATTTTATAATTTTTTTTTTAACAGTACCTATGCATGGGTATTTTTTTTCATCATTATCCCTTGTATTCATTTTTCCAAATTTTCCCCTCCCTCCCTCTACTCCCTCCCCTAGATGACAGGTAATCTTCAGGGAAGGTGTTTTTTTTGAATTTTTTTTATTAATTTTATAATTTTTTTGACAGTACCTATGCATGGGTGTTTTTTTTTTTTCAACATTAACCCTTCTTTCATTTTTCCAAAATCTCCCCTCCCTCCCTCTACTTCTTCCCGTAGATGACAGGTAATCTTCAGGGAAGGTGGTTTTTTTTTTTTTTGAATTTTTAAAATTAATTTTATAATTTTTTTGACTGTACCTATGCATGGGTATTTTTTTTTCCATCATAATCCCTTGTATTCACTATTCCAAATTTTCCCCTCCTTCCCTCCCTCTACTCCCTCCCCTAGATGACAGTTATCTTCAGGGAAGGTGTTTTTTTTGAATTTTAAAATTAAGTTTATAATTTTTTTGACAGTACCTATGCATGGGTATTTTTTTTTTTCCATCATTATCCCTTGTATTCACTATTCCAAATTTTCCCCTCCCTCTCTCCCTCTACTCCCTCCCCTAGATGACAGGTAATCTCCAGGGAAGGTGTTTTTTTTTTTTTTTTTAATTAATTTTATATTTTTTTTTTGACAGTACCTATGCATGGGTATTTTTTTTTCATCATTATCCCTTGTATTCACTTTTCCAAATTTTCCCCTCCCTCTCTCCCTCTCCTCTCTCCCCTAGATGACAGGCATGGAAGGTGTGAATTTTCTTTTTTTATTAATTTTATAATTTTTTTTTTTGACAATACCTATGCATGGGTAATTTATTTATTTATTTTTCATCATTATCCCTTGTATTCACTATTCCAAATTTCCACCCCCCCCCTCCCTCTCGTCCCTCCCCTAGATGACAGGCACTCTTCAGGGAAGGTTTTCATCTCCGGTAGATTCTGTTCTTGAATTCCTTGATCGTCTTGGCCATCAATGGGGCAATTTTTTTGACGGGCGGTTTCTGGGGCGCGTAAGACACGGCGCTGCTGGCTGCTGGGGCTGAGGGGCCGCTGCTGGTGCTTGGCCCTTCCTCGGCGCTGCTGCTGCTGCTGCTGCTGCTGCTGCTGCTGCTGCTGCTGCTGCTGCTGCTGGAGGTGGAGGGGGCGGCCTTGATCTTGGCCGCTCCTCCGGTCCCAAATTTCTCCTGCCGTCTCCTGACCTCCGGAGGCGGCTTGGCCACCGAGTTGACAAAGACCATCTTGGCCTGTCGGCCTTTGGATTTGTTGGCCTGAGCCGATCGGATGTTCTCAGTTAAGAGGAGCAGTCGCTGCTCCCGAGCATCTTGGAGTCGAAGATACATCTCCCTCCAACACTCCAGTTCTTGCGGTGTCTCTCTCTGAAAGTCTCGGTGGCAGTGGATTTTCCACAGCTGATCCGTCTCTTCAGTTAACACAGGGTTGCACTCCTCAATTCTGTAGAGTTGCTTGGGAGTACATCTTTCCAAAACGGGTTCAAGTACGGAATAGGGGACCCCCCCGACGTGGTAAATGGAGTCTATGTTATTGCTGAGGACTCGGATGCACAGCTGGTACAGGGACAGCATCTTGGGTAGGTAGGCACTCTTGGAGCCAGAATAGACTTGCATTTTGGAATTGGTCCTCCGCCTAGTAAATCCAGCTTCCTCTTCTTCCTGGGGTGGGGAGACCGCTTTCCTCTTTGGCTGGAAGGAGGGGATCAGTACAGGAGAAGGAACTGGGCGCTGATCGGCCTGAACCGTAGGCAAGGAGAGGCCTGCTAATGTTGCTTTGGCAGAGCTGGTTCCAGCATGTTGCTTTTCTGCCTTGCTCCCATTCATCTTAGGGAGCTTCTGAACGGCATTATTAGACTTTTGATCATCGGCTTTGGAGCCTTTCTCCTTCCCGTGACTTTTCTCTTCACGAAGCCCAGTTGTCGTTTTAACAATCTTCCTTTTTTTCCTCTGGGGCTGGTCGTAGGTGAGGTAGGATTCAAAAGACATGGTGGGCTGTTCATAGTCATCCTCCGCCTCTGTCTCTCCAGCCCGGGAAGAGTGACTCGAGGCTTTTCTGTCCGAGGTAGAGGCTTTGGATCTTCCTTCCGGCATCTTTAAGCTGTTACACCCCCCTTTCTCTTTTGGTTTGGGAGAAAGTGGTCCCTCCCGTTTCCCTACATCAAAGCGGTCCCCACTAAGCTTGGTCTTTTCCAATTTCTGAGCCTCCTTGGGCTTTGTTTTTGTCATATGGTTGACAGAAGCGACCTCCAAGGGAGGTAAAGACCTCTTTCTACCGCCGCTCTCTTCCTCGGCAGCACCAGCCAAAGTCTGCTTCTCCTTGGTGCTGCGGGTTCCTGAGGGAGACCTTTCTCCACCAACAGTCTTAGACACTTTGTCTCGACCCAAACTCAAGGTCTTTTCCTCTCTTGTATCCAAGCGATGCTTTTCCTTCTGGGAAGTCTTGTGCTCCTTGCTCCGACTCGCAGAGCCTCTATCCTGGGGTCCCCCCAAGCGTCTCTCTGGGCTAGTTAGGCCTCGGTCCTGAAAGGCATGACTATGGCTCTGGCCAGCCTTCCGACGTGGTCCTGGCTGCTGCTCCTCTTCATAGTCCGGGGATAACTGCTGAGGGCCGCTGGAAGGCTGAGGGGAGTGACTGCCGTCGGAGGTCTGCTTCCCTGGCTTTCTCTCTTCTCTTGTCCCATCCCGGTGTGAGGCCTTGGGCATTCTATCAGACTCGGAGAGCTTGCGGCGCTTCTTCTCCCGGCAGTCAGGGCTGCGTGGCTGTGAGGCCTTCCAGCTTTCCTGGGATGCCTCCTCCTTGGGAAAACCATCTCGGGGACGTTTTCTAGAGCTGCTTCTCTCCTGCTCCTCAGGCTCACTCTTCCTCTCCACCTCCTGAGCCGCAAGGACTAACTTCCTCCACCGGACCACGAGGTCTCTGGCAAAGCCTCCTACTTGCTCATGTTTCCGCAAGCCATTCACTGTTTTCCCGACACCTGTCTCCGCCAAAATGTTCAAGGTCACGGGTAAGTCCGAGAGTCTCTTCAGATGTTTTAGGAGCTCCTTCGCTTCGGGATTCCCGGCCAGTCTCGACTGCAGCTTCTTCACCGCTTCCAGGACCGACTCGTCCGCCATGGTGGTCACTCGCGGGGCCTCCACGGCCAAGGGAAGGTGGAGAGGGCGAGGGAAAGGGGAGCGCGCCTCCCGGCCGCCTCCTACCAAAACGTAGCGTCTCTCAAGTACTAAACTATGAGAGACAACCAAAATGTTGTCTCTCAATTGGACTCCTCTGGGAGGAGGTTTCTTGGGAGACTTCTGGAGCCTCCAGCCAGAGCGAAAGGAGAATCTCCAATCCTCTTCTTCTTCTTCCTGCCCTGGCTCTGAATCTCCTCCAGCTCTGGTCCTTATCCCAGTCCGGACTGTGGTTCCGACTCAATGTTGCCTCTTTTTATCCTCCCAGAGAACGAGCTAGTGGGAACTCCCAAGAGCCTTTAGGAACTCCGACAACCAATGAACTTGGTCATTTCAAAGGTGTAAACTCCTTTTCAGAAGTCTAAAGGTGTAAACTTTTAAAGGTGTAAACTTTTAAAGGTGTAAACCCTGAGCTAGAGAATTAAGTACCGACTTAGCATCTAGTAAGAACCTAACAGAATCCGGATTTCCTCAGGTATTATAAAGCATCCCCACCAAAGTCCGGTATAATTCTCATATAAATATATATATATATTAAATATATAGAGAAATATTATATAATATTATAAATATATGTAATATATATTTATTTAATATATATAAATATATATTTATAAAATATATAATAAAATATATAATATAAATATATATTAAATAAATTAAATAAAATATATAAATATATATATATATATATATATATATTTTTTTTTTTTTTCTTTCCTGAGACTGAGGTTAAGTGACTTGCCCAGGGTCACACAGCTAGGAAGTGTTAAGTGTCTGAGACCAGATTTGAACTGGGGTCCTCCTGAATTCAGGGCTGGTGCTCTATCCACTGCGCCACCTCGCTGCCCCCCCAATATATATTGAGTCTAGGTTCCAATGAGTTCAAACTAGAAGACCCAAGTGACAAAAGAGTGACTCAGAGCTTGTTGTTATTAAAAATCCTTCTTTCTTTATATTTATATATATAATATATTAATATATATTATATATATAATATATTAATATATATTATATATTTATAATTTCTCCTGAGGAATGATTCAGCTTTCTGCTAACTTCTTGTAGAGCCTTTACTCAGGGTATCTTCAATGGGTCTCTCAACTCCTGACAGCTCTACCATCAGTCATTGCTCCTTCAGAGACAATCTCACAGTCCCAGAAACGAAATCCCCAATTGCCTTTTCAAAGTTCATAAGACCATTTTTTGGTCCAGGTGGGAAGAAGATAGAAGTTCTTTCTCTTTTCCATTCACCCTTAAGCGATTCCCTACTAAAGGCTAAGATGGGACTGTTTCACCCTTGGGCTACTTTACCGTTTAAATACCTACCGGATTAAGAACTAGCTTCCTGTTTTAATCCAAACCTTCAGAGTATGACCAATTAAAAAAAAAAAAAAAAACACTTATTTAAAAATTAATAAGCACTTATATCATCTTTTACTCACCTTCCTCCACTATAAAAAGAAAAGAAAACCATTGAAACAAATATGCAGAATGTTATGGAATATTATTGTTCTGTAAGAAATGACCAGCAGGAGGAATACAGAGAGGCTTGGAGAGACTTACATCAACTGATGCTGAGTGAAACGAGCAGAACTAGGAGATCATTATACACTTCAACAATGATACTGTATGAGGATGTATTCTGATGGAAGTGGATATCTTCAACATAGAGAAGAGCTAATCCAGTTTCAATTGATCAATGATGGACAGAATCAGCCACACCCAGAGAAGGAACACTGGGAAATGAGTGTCAACTGTTTGCATTTTTTGTTTCTCTTGCCAGGTTATTTTTACCTTCTGAATCCAATTCTTCCTTTGCAACAACAACAACAACAACAATAACAAAAATTCAGTTCTTCACATATATAGTGTACCTAGGGTATATTATAAGATATTTAATATGTATGGGAATGCCTGCCATCTCGGGGAGGGGGTGGAGGGAAGGAGGGGAAAATTCCGAACAGAAGGGAGTACAAGGGATAATGTTGTAAAAAAATTACCTATGCATATGTACTGTCAAAAATGTTATAATTATAAAATTAATAAAAAAAAATTTAAAAAAGAAACAAATATGCATTGTCCAAAAAATTCACAGTGGCAGCGTCCACAAATAAATGCCTGTGATCAAACTCTCTAACCGATATGATCCAAATACAGTTTTCATGTTTTTTTAACCTGCTTCCACTTAAAGACTCTTTCTCTTGGATGAAGATATCAAGGAGAAAGAAGAGCATCTTGTTAGTATTTTAATCAGGGTAGGGGTCATTGATTAATTCCATAGACTCCCAAGCTTTCCAAGACAAATAGGAACTATCATACTGATAGTACCTACCCTACAAGCTTGTGCAGAGGATCAAAGGAGAGAATGTATGCAAAGCACACTTCAAAAATTAAAGTTCAATCAAAATTTCAATTGTTACAGAAATGGGCCGGGGATGTGTTGGAAAATGTTTAACAATCAGTTTCCCCTCCCCCAAAGTACTCTTAAAAATGTTTAATCTGTGTTATTAACACTTTCCATAGCTTTATCAAGACTAAAAAATCAATAAAACAATAAATCAAAAGAGAATTTATAGACTTTGCTGATTTCTAAGACACAAATACTCACGATTTAACAATTGGCTCTTCTGAGTTAATTTGAGCTAAATCCAGTATACCCCTGGAGAACACCCACTGAGAATCCAGAACAGAAAATGGTTTGCTTTGGCAGAAGTGTAGAATATGTAAACAGGGGTTTCTGAGACAGCACTGGCTAGGTCAAATTGTCGATCAATAAACACTCATTAAAATGATTTACTATGTGCTGGTCACTATATTAAGGACGAATGATACAAACAGAAATCAAAAGAGAGTTCCTATTATATTCTTACTTAAGCTTACATTCTAATGGGAGAAAACAACAACAACAACAGAAAAAGA
Source organism: Sminthopsis crassicaudata (assembly GCF_048593235.1). Taxonomy (NCBI): domain Eukaryota; kingdom Metazoa; phylum Chordata; class Mammalia; order Dasyuromorphia; family Dasyuridae; genus Sminthopsis; species Sminthopsis crassicaudata. Next base: position 8,182,568 of record NC_133620.1, on the reverse strand, counting down.
AGCATTTGATTGGAGGGGGATCATCAGCCTGCATGAACAGCATGATGGAGAAAGGAATCTGGATTGTTTCTGGGAGAGAAATGAAGAAGTGATCATAGTTGAATGGAATTCTTTCATAAGATGGAGGTTCTAGGAGGAAGTGACCAATGAGAAGTGGGAGTGACAGGGGAAGGGTGAGGAGAGATATTAGGGTGTGCAGGCCACGAGGAAGAGGAGAAATCATTCCACTCGTATATACTTACTACCTTTCCTGGTTTTTCAAATCCCACAAAACATCATGTCTCTCCGAGGATCAGCCCATCATGCCTAATCTCACCACCAAGCTGCTAACTCAAACCTGGGCTGGCTCTTCCTCAATCTTTTCTCCCTTCTGACAGGAGAACCAGAGGGTAGAATACAAAACTCCTCCCAGTGCCTTCCTTTATAAAGGACAGAGACTGGACTTTGGGGGCTCATTTCACTCTGCATCTGTTACCCTTATTTTTTTTCCCAACTCCATGGAACATACCTCCTGGGTATCCTATCTCCTCTCTCCTTTTATGTGTTGTCACATCCTCTCCCATTAAATTATAATTTAATTATATAATATTGATTATAAATATTAATTATAATATAAGGTGACACTTCATGATGTCTGAGGTCCTTCCAAGTTCTGAGATTCCAAGATTCTGCCAGGGCCCTACACAAGTTAGCCAAACTGGCTGCACTTCCATTTTTGCTGCTAGTTCAAACTTGTACAGATGTTTGCATGTAGTTTATATAATCCATTTTCCACTGTACTCTGTATTCATACATCCCAAGTGCAAAGATTAACTTGCTTTTTAATTAATTGTATCCCCAGTGCTTAGCACAGTGCCTGGGACAGGGTGGGTTCTTAATAAGTCTTTATTAAATTGGAATCTTCAAGTGAGAAAAACCATTGGGACATGGTGGTGAAGACATTTCTTGGTGAAGAGTTTTCTCTTCCAGGGTGAGAAAACTTATAGGGATAGATGGAAATAGAAGTCCAGAGAATCATGACAAGAGCTCAGAGAGGAGATCAAGATGAGGATTTGCATTTTGTTTGGTAGGAGATGCAGAGGATTTTTGAGTAGAGGAATAGAATGATGATAATAACACTGGCATCATTCATTCATTCTTATCAAATTTAATTCTCTGTGGATTGTTGTACCAGTAGATAAAATAAGTGCCTTTTTTTTTTGTAGTTAAAAGCATTAGAATGCTTCCTCTCTAGGTTCACTGAAAACTTTCTTAGTACCACTGCAGTAGCTGATAGGACAACCAGAATGTTGTGTACTTCATCTTGTTTATATAAAATTTTGATGTATGATTAAGAATAATATTAGAAAAAATGGTAGAATTATCATAGTCATAGTACCAGAAATATTATGGAAAGAATATTGTGCTAAGTAGGCATAAGGAAGACCTGGGTTCCAATGAAATAATTCCAATAAAGTACTTGGCACAGTACCTGGCACATAGAAGGTACTTAATAAATGCTTTATCTCTCCCTTTCCTTCCTCTTCTCTCTATTCCCTTTTCTTCTCTTCCTCTTACTAGATAAGCACTATGGGCAAGTGATTTCACTTGGTGCATTTGGAGTCACAGAAGGGGTTCACGTGGCCTTGGACCTTAGTTTCCTCATCTGTAAAAAGAAGGGCATGGTCTAGGTAGCCTTGGAGGTCTAAATCTATGATCTCGTGACCTCATTGAGTCTTCATTTTCTCATCTGTATTATGATCACCTACCCCACAGGATGTTTGTGAGGCTGAAGGAGATAATAGATATAAAACCCTTTGCAACCCCTGAAACTCAATAGAAATGTCAGTTGTCATAATAATAGCAATAAGAAGTAGCAAAATTGGTTTCTCTTAGTTTCAGGAAAAAATGCTGGGCTTGTTCTCAGGGGCCCCCTACTCAAACACCAACCTCCCCCCATCCACATGGCCAGGTTTGGAATAATTGTGCAGCAAAGGAGAGCAGACTCCCCAGCTCTCAGACCCGCCCCCCCTTCAACACAGGGTGTCCTCATGGAAGAGCTCTGCCTTAAGTGCTTAAACATTGTATTAATTTAAAATTTCTAGCTGGCGAATGCCTTTGTTGGCTATTGTTTTAAGATAATTAACTGCAAATATCATGTGCAGATCCTGAAAAGGGTGTGAGGGGAACAAAAGAGCATTTTAAATGGGAATTTTTAAATTGGATAGATGTGAATGAAATGCTTCATAGGCGGTATCCATAGAAACCTCTTAAGAGAGAGAGACATGTTAATGCTCTCTGTGAAATAAGCTAACAACATCAGACCTAGGCAGCCCCATTTAGTTCAGGTGCCAACAGACTGAGTCCATATCTATAGGAAACACTCTAATTGGCTTTTCTGTAGTTAATTTGTTTGGGGGAAGGGATGTGATAAAGGCTGATAACCATGCTGTCAGCCTGGGGACTTTAAAGCTGATCTGATTTGGCCATTAAACCAGCCAGCTAGTCAGTCAGTCAACAAGTATTTATTAAGCCCTTACTCTGTGCCTGGCACTGTGCTAAGCACTGGGGAAGTAGCTGAAGTTCACAGATTAGCCCACAGGCCTACTTAATCAGGAATATCCCACTGATTATGTTTTGCCTACTCCCAGAGAGGTGGGAAATGGAGTGATGAGCAGCAGGCGCAGAGAGGTAGATGTAGATTAGATTTGGGCAAAAAATACCTACTTATTGGGGATGTCCAACAAAAGGCTACTTTGAGAAGAGATGGATTTCCCCTCATTGGAGATCTACATATCGAGGTTGGATAACCATTTCTTGGGTTACTTGTTGAGGAATGTTAGGATTACAAGGTGATAACTCAGGTTGTCTGGGCAATTCTCTAGCTCAGAATTCACACCTTTGGTTCAGGCCTTTGAAAGGAGTTTGCACTTTTGAACTTCTGGGGGAGAGTTTACATGCTTAAAGGAGTTTGCACCATTAAGAGGAGCAAGTTCATTGGTGGAAGTATTTCCCGCAAGCCCTGTTGAGTTCTCACTAGCCCAATCTCTGTGAGGATAAAAGAGGGCAGCATTGGGTCTGGAAGAAGAGTCTGACTGGGAGATTGAGTTAAGACGGCAGTCTGGAAGGATAACTTAGAGACGACCGGACCTTCACAATTTGGAGCCCAACGTGGGGCTGGGACTTATTCTGAGCGCTTCAGAGGAAAATTTAAAAAATTAGTGGTATAGAGAACTAAATTTAGAAGTTCTCTAGGGTTCCGATGTTAGGATTATAAAGTGATAACTGAGGAAGATTCCTTTTTAGGTATGGATAGTCTCTGAGGTCTCCTTATGACTAAAAGATTCTATGATTCTGAAATTCTGATCTAATTCATCACTGTAAAAGAAAAAAAGAAGGTTATAGATTATATACCCCAGTACCAGCACTATTCTTCCAAGGCAGTATGTTCTAATGGTCAGGGAGCTAGTCTTGGAACCGAGAAGATTTGAGTTCAAGTCCCCCCTCTTGCGACATTCTTGGCACTGTGATTCAGAGCAAGCCATCATCCTCCATTTTCTAGGCAGAGAGGTTGACAACCCATAGTGGTGGAAGTAGTTTAACTACTTTTTCTACAAAATGCTTTGCACCTTCTTTGAGCCTTACAGAAGTCATGTGGAACATTTTAGAGGCTTACAGTATTAAATTTTTTAAATGCAGAAACTCAGAGAAGCAGGGGAGGAAAAAACCCTGATTTCGAGCACAAAGATCTGGGTTTAAATTCCTAGTCAACTGATGATTAGTTTTGATCTTGGTCAAGTCACAGGACTTTGAAATTTGGAGAATACTGACTGTCTCAAAGAAGCAGCCTTCTCTCAGATGACTCCTATTACCTCCCTGATGTTGAACAAGTAACTTCCCATGACCTCAGTTTCCTCATCTGGAAAATGAGCTAATTGGACTAGATGATTCCTATTTAGCATTAATCTCATCAAGTTAATTCTGAATTTGGCATAGCAAAGGAATGGCTTTTTATAGCTACCACTTGAAGGGCATAGCTAGATGGTGCAGTAGTGCATGGAGAGATGACCCTGGAGTCAGGATTACTCATCTTCCTGAGTTCAAATAATTTCTCAGAAACTTAATAGTTGTGTGATCCTGGACAAGTCACTTCATCCTGTTTGCCTCAGTTTCTCCATCTGCAAGATGGGCTGGGGAAAGAAATAGCAAACTGCTCTGATATCTTTGCCAAGAAATGGGATTACAAAGAATTAAACACAACTGGAAAAGAACTGAGCAAACTAAAGTTTGCAATGAACTCTCAATATATTTGCTCCTTTGAGGAAACAGATAGCAGGAGAACCAATAGAAAGATGAGGGTCTTAAAATCCCAGGAGGAGACAATGTCCACAGAGGATTGTGGGTCTAGAGAGCTGGAAGAGATCTTAAAGGCCTTCATATACAGGTTTTATTCTACAGTTGAAGAAACTGAGGCATGTAGCAGTTAAATAATCTGAGCAAGGTCACAGGGGCAGTAAGTGTCAAAGCTTCCTTTTTCCTTTGGAGTAGCAGAGAATGATCAGTGGCAACGATCACTGTAGACAACTCAAAAAAGATGGGGAAGCACAATAAACACTGTTGGATAAGTGAATTGTCCAAGTATTTAAAAATATTTTCGTATGTTGATGGAAAAAATAGCTGTTTCTTAAAAAAAAAATAAGAAATGAGAATAGCAGGTTGGTCTTGTAAGGCAGAATGGAATATCCCCTCCACCCCCATTCTTTTAGTCTCTTTCACTCAGTAGGGAAAGGAAGGTGACAAGTTTATAAATGTGAAAACAGACACCAGGAGGCTGTGTCCTGTCCCTTTGTAAGTCAATGGCAAAGCAAGGAAAGCTGCCTTCTTCACTTTCCATTGAAGCCCGGCCTCCTTCGGGGCTGGAAGCCAAGTGTTTTGGCCCCACTGAGAGCTGGAATATTCTGGCACCTTGTTTGTTGTGGAAACTGGCTTGATCAAAGGAATGGGAATTAACCCCTCCATAGCTGGGCCTCTGCAGACTGACCCTTGAACCTGATGGCTCTGCTTAGACCGCCAAATTGTCTGACTCACAGCTGGGCCTTCAATGGAAAGTTGCTGTGTGTGAGACAAGAAGAGATGGGGGAGAAAACAGTCTCTGTGAAAGGCTGTAGGGAAGTAGAAGCCAGACTCTTGGATATATATTTTCTTCTGTGCAACTGGAAGAATAACCCTAAATTCTGAAACACTTGCTACAAGACTTCCATAAACCTACCTTAGGAGTCAATCAACCAGCAAATATTTATTAAGCACTTATCAGCCACAGATGATAGGGTTGGGGGTGTGGGGGAGACACTAAAAAGCAAATAAACAAATAATAACAACAATAAATCCAGTCCTAGTCTTTTGGGACCTTGTATTCAAATGTGTTAATTTTTTTTCCCCTGTTTTTAAGGAATGTAAGATTGAGGGAGGGGAAATTGTCTTGAATATTCACTGCTGGGAGTGTAGGGGGAGGAATGGCTTAGATTTCTAACTTTACTGTTCTCACTAATTCTATATTTACTTTTGTCTTAGTTTTAAAATTTTGTTCTAGATAAAGCATCCTTAATCTGGGATCTATTAATGTTTTACAAATACATGTATTTTCTCTTTAAATTTTTTTTTATTAAAACTTTTTATTTACAAAACATATGCATGGGTAATTTTTCAACATTGACCTTTGCAAAACCTTTTGTTCCAAATTTTCCCCTCCTTCCCTCCAACCCCTCCCCTAGATGGAAGATAGTCCAATACATGTTAAATATGTTAAAATATATGTTAAATCCAGTATAAAATACATAAATTTTCACTACTATATTTGATGTAACTGATTTCCTTTATATTTTATTTTATATGTTTAAAAATATTATCCTGACTATCCCCAAAGAGTTATCAAACTGTGTATGCCCTTCCCCCCCTCCCCCCAGGCTGGGGTTAAATGACTTGCCCAGGGTCACACAGCTAGGAAGTGTTAAGTGTCTGAGACCAGATTTGAACTCTACTCCTCTGAATTCAGGGCTGGGGCTCTATCCACTGTGCCACCTAGCTACCCCTGTGTATACCTTTTGACCCATCTGTATTTCTACTGGGCTTATATCCTAAAGAGATCTTAATGGAGGGAAAGGGACCCACATGTGAAAAAATATTTGTGGTGGGCCTTTTTCTAGTGGCAAGAAACTGGAAACTGAGTGGATGCCCATCAGTTGGGGAATGGCTGAATAAGTTATGGTACATGAATGTTATGGGATATTATTGTTCTATAAGAAATGATCAGCAGGATAATTTCAGAGAGGTCTGGAGAGACTTACATGAACTGATGCTGAGTGAAGTGAGCAGAACCAGGAGATCACTGTACATGGCAACAGCAAGATTATATGATGATCAATTCTGACGGACCTGGCTCTTTTCAATAGTGAGGTGATTCTGGCCAGTTCCAATGATCTTGTGATGACCCAGTGAGAGAAGTATAGGAACTGAATGTGGTTCACAACATAGCATTTTCACTCTTTTTGTTGTTGTTTGCTTGCATTTTATTTTCTTTCTCATTTTTTTCCTGTTTGATTCAATTTTTATTGTACAGCAAGATAATTGTATAAATATCGATGCATATATTGGATTTAGCATATATTTCTACCATGTTTAACATACATTGGATTACTTGCCAACTAGGGAAGGGAGTGGAGGAAGGGGAGGGAAAACTGGAACACAAGGCTTTGCAAGGGTTACTGGTGAAAAATGATCCATGCATATGTTTTGAAAATAAAAAGTTTTAATAAAAATATTTAAAATAAAAAATAAAAAAATAAAAGTATTATCCTGATAAGGAATGGATAGGTTTCACTATATGAAAAAAGGTATCCATGACACAAAAAAGGTTACTAACTCTCCATCTAAACCAGTGGTCCTCAAACTTTTTAAATAGGGGGCCAGTTCACTGTCCCTCAGACTGTGGGAGGGCCAGACTATCATAAAAACAAAAACTCACACTCTGTCTCTGCCCCTCAGCCCATTTGCCATAACCTGGCAGGCCACATAAACGTGCTCAGCTGGCGGCATCTGGCCCAAGGGCCGTAATTTGAGAACCCCTGGTCTAGACCTTTGATTTTTTTTTTTTTCATCAATGTAGAAAATTTCATTGAGGAAAATCCTCCTGAGTAATTGTAATTTATTGTCTTAGGGAGCTGCTGGGGAACCTGAGAGGGTGAATGATTATGCTTAGGGTCATATAGTCAGTATGGTCTGTGCAATACTTGAACCCAGCCCTCTTACCATTATTCCATGCTACCACTGTCTTCAATTGGCATTCTGATTACTTGTAAATAATATTATCACATCATTCAACTAATAGTCATACATTAAGCATTTGTTATTATATTATATTATGTTATGTTATATTATATTATATTATATTATATCATATCATATCATATCATATCATATCATATCATATCATATTATTATATTATATTATATTATATTATATTATATTATATTATATTATATTATATTATATTATATTATATTATATTATATTATATTATATTATATTATATTATATTATATTATATTATATACCAGGTGCTATGTTAAGAGCTGAAGGAACGAGAAGGAAAGCAAAGAAATAGTCCTGCCCTTAGGGAGTTCATAATATTACTTATTTACTTACTTAATTCTGAAAATTCATTGTGGCCTCTAGGTGATTCTGGTTTCTCCCAGGCTATGGCAAAGCAGCATAAGTTTTGAAAGTGTTATGTAAATGCTAAGACTATGTAAGTCATCATCATCATCTTCATCATCACCATTACCTTTACTATCTTCATTATTTTCCACCACCAAAGCAACTGACTTCTCTCTGTACATGCTATCACAAAACAAGACTGGCTAAGTGTACAGGCTGTGTTGAGTGAATTTCTTCAGACCCTGATAAGGTATGAAACCAGCTACTAAAACAAAGGAGAGTGAGGAAGAGGAAGAGCCTAAGGAATTTGGGTGGAGAGATGGCCCCAAGCTATCGAGATCCCTGATCTTTTGGAGAACTAAAGAAGGATCTGGGATGCATCAAGATGGGCTCTGATGTCATTCAAAAGGGAATCTCCTGAGAAAGCATAGCAACTATATTGGAAGTTACCTGAAAATAAATGGGTCCCCTCTCATCAAATTGGGACTGGTCTGATCCTTTGATGCTATTCTCCCTAAAGGGAAATATACTTGGACACATATAAGGTGGAGATATTAGTCATGCTTAATATTTTAGAATGTTTATTTTGGATGAGGTCTTGGGACACTGAATGTTAGAGCAGAGAGCATTAGGACAGGATCTGTTAGAGCTAGGAAGGACCTTTTTTTTTTTAATTTTTTATTTTATTGTATAATTATAACATTTTTTGACAGTACATATGCATGGGTAATTTTTTACAACATTATCCCTTGCACTTACTTCTATTCAGATTTTTTCCCTTCCTCCCCCAACCCCCTCCCCCAGATGGCAAGCAGTCTTATATATGTTAAATATATTACAGTATAATTTAGATACAATATATGTGTGTAGAACCGAATTTTTTGTTGCACAGGAAGAATTGGATTCAGAAGGTAAAAATAACAGTTTACATTCATTTCCCAGTGTTCCTTTTCTGGATGTAGCTGGTTCTGTCCATCATTAATCAATTGGAATTGGATTAGCTCTTCTCTATGTTGAAGAAATCCACTTCCATCAGCATACATCCTCGTACAGTATCATTGTTGAAGTGTATAATGATCTTCTGGTTCTGCTCGTTTCACTCAGCATCAGTTGATGTAAGTCTCTCCAAGCCTCTCTGTATTTCTCCTGTTGGTCATTTCTTATAGAACAATAATATTCCATAACATCCATATACCATAGTTTACCCAACCATTCTCCAATTGATGGACATCCATTCATCTTCCAGCTTCTAGCCACTATGAAAAGGGCTGCCACAAACATTTTGGCACATACAGGACCCTTTCCCTTCTCTAGTAGTTCCTTGGGGTATAAGCCCAGTAGTAGTATGGCTGGGTCAAAGGGTATGCACATTTTGATAACTTTTTGGGCATAATTCCAGATTGCTCTCCAGAATGGTTGGATTCTTTCACAACTCCACCAACAATGCATCAGTGTCCCAGTTTTCCCACAGCCCCTCCAACATTCATCGTTATTTGTTCCTGTCATCTTAGCCAATCTGACAGGTGTGTAATGATACCTCAGAGTTGTCTTAATTTGCATTTCTCTGATCAATAGTGATTTGGAACACTCTTTCATATGAGTGGAAATAGTTTTAATTTCATCATCTGAAAATTGTCTGTTCATATCCTTTGACCATTTATCAATTGGAGAATGGCTTGATTTCTTATAAATTAAAGTCAATTCTCTGTATATTTTGGAGATGAGGCCTTTATCAGAACCTTTAACTGTAAAAATTTTTTCCCAATTTGTTACTTCCCTTCTAATCTTGTTTGCATTAATTTTGTTTGTGCAGAAACTTTTTAATTTGGTGTAATCAAAATGTTCTATTTTGTGATCAATAATGGTCTCTAGTTCTCCCTTGGACACAAACTCCTTCCTCCTCCACAAGTCTGAGAGGTAAACCATCCCATGTTCCTCCAATTTATTTATGATTTCGTTCTTTATGCCTAAATCTTGGACCCATTTTGATCTAATCTTAGTATGTGGTGTTAAATGTGGGTCCATGCCTAGTTTCTGCCATACTAATTTCCAGTTTTCCCAGCAGTTTTTGTCAAATAATGAATTCTTATCCCAAAATTTGGGATCTTTGGGTTTGTCAAAGATTAGATTGCTATTTTTATTCACTAGCTTGCCCTGTGAACCTAACCTATGCCACTGATCAACTAGTCTATTTCTTAGCCAATACCAAATGGTTTTGGTGACTGTTGATTTATAATATAGCTTTAAATCAGGTACACTTAGACCACCTTCCTCTGACTTTTTTTTCATTAGTTAGGAAGGACCTTTGAATAGAAAGTGTGAGAAGAAAAAGTTTAGCACCTAGAACTTAAGTACTTAAGGGTCCTTATGCTCTAGTCCAAACCCTCTCATTTTACACATGAATAAACTGAGGCACACAGAGGTAAAGAAACCTGTCAAAGCTAGTGAAAGAATGCCTGGACCCCAGATTTCCTGACTTCCAGGTCAGCAACATTGTAGTAGAAAGTGAATTGATTAGTAGCTCATTTATATAGTATTGATGAAAAGAAGCAAGCTGTGACCTCCCACTTCTATTTACTTTGTGTGGCCTTAGGAAAATTGATATAACTTTCCTAGTCTTTCCTCATCTGCAAAATAGGGTTTTATAATTTAAAATATATATATATATATATATGTATATATATATATATATTTGTACTATCAGCTTCTGGGAATGTTTGTAGAACTCACATTGTAAAGTTCTATATTTTCTTGTCCATAATAGGTCCCTTCGAGTCAATACTTACTTTTCAACACTGTTAAGTCTGAAAGGACAATGTAGACATAACTACCTTTGTACTAATTTTAAATATGTAACATGAATACTCTTTTACGTAATATAAGAAATCATAACATTTTATTTTATTTCTGGCAAAATATTCATAATTACCAGAAGGAGAGTTAGTAGATCCAATGCTCAGCTCTGCATCTTGCATATGTAGATGATCTATTGTGAAAAACACTTATTGAATTGTTGAATTAAATTTCAGTACTGGCTCCATCTAAAAACTTGATGTGTGATCTTGAATGAGTCACAATGCCATTGGTATCCATTTCCTCATCTGAAAAAATGAGGAGGTTAGATCAGATGATCTCCAAGGTCTCTTAGAGCACTAATATTTTGAATTTCACTTTGCTATTTTACCTTTTTGGCTCATCTCAGCTTTAACTTTTCTATTTATTCTTTGATTCTGAATGGCCTCTTTCAGTCAGGACTCCCCAGGGCAGAAGCATAGAATTGCAAGTGGAACCCTGAGAAGAAATAGAAAGAGAACTAAGGTATGTTTTTGGAGGACCAGTTCCTTTTAAGACTTCAGCACTCTCAGAAGACCTTAGAAAATCTGGAGATTTCGGATCACAGAGTAAGAGCTGGAAAGCCTCAGCTGCCATCTTGTTCTATCCTCCTCATTTTACAGAGGAGGAAAATGAGTCCCAGAGAAATGAAGGAATTTGCTCAAGACCTAAGACCTCTCAGGTAGGCAGAGGTAGAGAAGAGGATTTATGTATCTCCAAACCTAGATATCTTGAAAGAGGAGGAAGAGAAATGAGTGTGGGCTAGTACACACACACACACATATGCACAAGAGCACCCACTTAGGTAGATGTATGCTTTGGGAGGAGAGGCCAGTGTGAGAGAAAGCCTTGAGTCAGTAAATTGAGAAACCAAAAAGGGACTAAAATTATTTATTGATTTCAGGTGACATCTTAGGAAAAAAGATCCATCTCTTGCAAGAACTGGAAAAATTTATGTGATCAAGGTAAAATTATAGATCAAAGGAACTTTAGAGACCAGCCAGTCAACAAGCATTTATTAAGCACCTACTGTATATCAGGCTCTGTGCTAAGTGCAAGAAGCTATTTACAAACATAATTGGGAGTTGTTTCAGAAGCAAGACATGAAAAAAGGTGTGTGTGTGTGTGTGTGTGTGTGTGTGTGTATGTGTGTGTGTGTGTGTGTGTGTGTGTGTGTGTGTGTGTAAACAGAAAGCTCCTGGAGATGATGAGGTTCAAGCTCCATCTTGAAGGAAACCAGGAAATCAACTAGTTTATTCCCTCACTTTATACTTAAGAAAACTGAAGAGGAAGTTCTGCCCATAAACATCTTTAAAAATTAGGTCAATCCAAATTCTTGGCTTTTTTTTTTTTTTCCATGTGAGTCAATTAAAAAAAAATAACATTTTAAAGCTCTTCTTATTAGACACAGTGCTGGGGATACAAATAGAAAAATGATAATTCATGCTTTCAAAGAGCTTGCATTATTCAAGGGGAACACAACATGTTTACAAAGACATAAGTAAATCTATGGGCATGTATATTTGTATATGGAAATGTGTATATGTCTGTATTGTATGTGTATGAATATATTCATATTCCATGATGGGCAGGATAATAACTACTGAACTAACAAATCACAACGTTAAAGTGCATTTTCCCTCTTGTTACTAAGAAGATCATGGAGCTGGAACTGAGAGACCCCATCTCCCCCAATCCAACCCCTCTCCTTAAGGAGGAGACAGAAAGGGCCCCTAGGTGGGGAAGTGAATAATGTTGAGCAAGGAGCCAGAAAAACCTGCGTCCCAACGCTGTGGCAGGCACTTGCTCTTCTGGGAAAGCCTTCTCAGCTCCATTTTCTCAGCTGTAAAAATGGGTTGTTGTGGGACTGGGAAAGTGCTTTGCCACTCTAATACCGCTATAGAATGCTGGGATTAGCGTTATCATTAATTATGATGTGTATTCCCCAGGGATACGCTAGCAGGGCAGGGATTGAAACCCTTGGGAACAGATCTAATCCAAATATCAAATTAGAGATCAAAGTAAGGTTAGCGCATGGGCTACAGTGGAGACCATCTGGTTTGACAGAGAAGGAAACTGAGGCCTAAAGGTGGGAAGATACTTGTCTTTGGTAGCACGACAGAGCCCGGGCCAGAAGGCAGGCTTTTCTCCGGCTTCATCCAAGCCTTTCCCCCCTCTATTGGCTAGAGAGGTAGCTGCCCTCCCGTGGAGAAACTGGGGGTGGGGGATTTGGGGGAAAGTGGTTGCCTGAAAGGCATGAGAGAGACCCTGGGGGGGGGCGCGCTGTTTGTCTGACTCTCCTCCCAGGCCCAGCTCTCGCCTCGAAATAATTTCCTGGCAGGCTCTCCTCCCCCTCCCCCCCCCCAAGCCAGCGCTGCCCCCCTCCTCCCCAAAACAAACACAGGGCGTCCGGGAAAGCGGCGCCAATGAACTTCGGGTCTCTGCTGGTTGGGGTTCGCCTTTGGCCGAGCGGGACTCCGGATGCCGGGGTTCGGTGGCCCCGGGAGACCCCCCCGCGGCCCGGTTCCCCAACGAGGCCGATTCATTCTGTGGAATGTAGCAGCCCAAGTAATGAGGATTGATCCTGACAGGCCCGCTTTCATGTAGCAATATCCTGGGCCCCCCGCGGGGAGGCGGAGAGAAGGAGCTCTCGGGAATTCACAACATTCCCCCCTCCAATTAATCCCCAGCTTCCCCACTGTGTGGGACTGAGTCTGGGGCTGGGGCTTCACAGCTCCGAGGTGGGAGATTTGCTGATTTCTTTGCACCCCCTGAGGGCAAGTGATATAGAGAGCAAATAAGGGGGCTGCGGGGCGGGGGGATGTAATGAATCAGGACGCCAGGGTCCTTAGCTGGGCTCCACCAACATTTATTGTTCGCCGCCCCTCCATTCGGGTGCTGGTGAATGAGAGTTTGCACACACAGGCTCTTCTCACTTCCCTGTTTGTCTGCGGACTGCCTTTTTCTTCCCCATGGGGAGGGATCCCCTGCCTCCCTTGGAAACGCCGAGCCGGAGACGGGGGCAACCAGTTAGGAGAAAATGCGAATTCTCCAGAGGCTGCATTCAAAAGCGGGCCCACCTCAGGCGGGGGCTCTGCAGCTCCCGCCCTCGCTTGGCTCTTACCTCACTGCGCCCCACTTTCCTCTGCCCACATTTTATGGGAGTGCCTTTATGTAGTCTAAAATATCTTGGCAAAAAAAGGAGAGAGAGAGAGTGGACTCAACATTGAATTTGAGTTTAAATCCTAACTCTCTCAATCGAGCAATCAACAAGCATTTAAATGCAGCCCCTGGATCAGGAACTGGTAGCCCCTGAAAATGCAAAAAACAATGGGAGTCCCAGCTCTCAAGGAACTTAGCACCTTGGGTAGATTATGCACTTCTGAGCCTCAGGAGCATCCACTGGACAACACATCTTTCCACGTCCAAATCTAGATGCCATAACTCCAAGATTTGACTTCCTCCCACAGTTCCTCCTTTTTCTTCCCTTGTTGGTCAGAATTAAACCCAGAGTTACCATCCCACCAAATTAAGGGTCCGTACTTTTGGGTGTGTGAACTGGCTTCTAAAAATATTTTGATAATCGTATTTCAATGTAGTTTATTTTCTCTGTAATTCTATATATTTTATTTCATGCACTTAAAAACTTTTCCCCCTGGGAATGATTTCATAGGTGTCATCAAAAACACTTAAAGGGAACCACGATATAGTTAAGGGCTCTTAGCTGGTTGCTGTTGAATTTTTCTGAGGGGGGAAACTGTCAACAAGGATAATCTTTGAAATCCCCCCCCCCTTTTTTTTTCCTCTGAAGCTGGGGTTAAGTGACTTGCCCAGGGTCACACAGCTAGGAAGTGTTAAGTGTCTGAGACCTGATTTGAACTCCGGGCCTCTTGAATTCAGGGCTGGCGCTCTATCCACTGCGCCACCTAGCTGTCCCTATTACCAAGTTTTAACTCCCATTCAGCATTGTGACTTACCTCCAGGTAAGTCTTCTTACCTTTGTGACTTACCTTCAGACCAGGCAGCAGGTAATGCTTATCTACCAGCATGTTGCTTCTTTTATTCCTCGCTTTGATCCTCACCCAAGGGCTCTCTAGCCTGGGATTCTAGCTCAGTTTTTGGATTTTGTTAAGGATTTTGTCTCCTTGAAATAGAATATCACTTTACCATCCAGTTTATCTTATTGATTCCTTTTCAATAAGCTATTTTCATATTGATATCACTGAGCATTGTGTAAATTATGTTAACATTTCAAATATGTACTATTTATTACCCACAATCTGTGCACTTGCATTCATATGTAAACATACAAGTCTATAAATATTGTTGCATGCTACATTCCTTGTTATTTTCTCCTAAGAATTTTCAGGCTCTTCCAAACGCCATCATTTTTCCTTGTTTTGTTGGAGTGCCTCCATTTTATAGATGGGTAAAGGATAACCAGAGAGATTAAATCAAGTTCTAGGGAGTGATTGAGCCAGGAATTAATCTCTCTAAAAGTTGGTTCCACATTCTATCCCTGAAACTTTGCCTACTCCCTAAGAGCAAGTGACAAAAACCATATTACATTGAGGTAAATGATGATCTGAGACATGGTTTCCAGGATAACAAAGCTTTGACATCAGCCTTCTGGGAACTATTTCCCACAATGCATTTTGAAGTGTGTTTTGCATACCCAGGTCCATAACAGATGTTGTTGACTTTTACCATAGAGAGTCTCTATGACTTCACTCAGTTACAACTTCGTAATCAGAGAAGATGAACATCTGGAATTAAATTAGGAAGTAAAGAGGGACAGGAATGTTCCATCCTAGCCAAGCTTTGATTCTCTAAACTTGACCAGAGCCTTTATGCTTCTTCTTCTTATTCTTTTTTTTTTTTTTTTATTCAATTTGAGGTGAGGGAAAATGAAGTCAAAGAACTTCTGATTCCCTTTAGAGAACTTTAGGCTAAGGATAAGGAATGTTGGAGTTGATCCCTCTTCCAGCTGTTAATGCTTTACCTCCCCAAACTATCTTGTATTCATTCTATATATGCTTATGTAATGGAGGTGAGTGAGAAGAGCTGCCCTTTCCCCACCCTTCCCCAATCTGCTGATCTGGAGTACATTTTCTGGTGCTATGATTGAGGGCTCTGGCCTTTGAGATGGCTAAAGGACATTTGGAAATTGAGTCTTATGGTTGGTTATTTTATATTCTCTACCCTCCTCTCATTACATAATGGGATGCTTTGACAAAATGGATTAGCCCTTGAGCAGGCTGTCCTTACCCCGCCCCAATAAACTTAAAAGGAGAGTTGATTTCCTTTCCAAATTCCTCTCTTAACAGAACTCTGTACTTAGAGATTCCTCCCCTGATACACAACATATTGTCTACAAGGTCATAGACTGAGCAATTGCCAATGAATAACTACGTGGGCTTTTTTTTAATATTCTAAGTACTGAATATGATTCATATTCAGAAGTCTATTAACATGAAAAGACACACTTCCCTAGATGTCAATTGTTGCTTCTTCTTGCCTCAGGTTTATAAAAATGTGTAGGATATAAAAATTTTGCTGATTATTCTAAATTCAATAAAGTGGATTTTCTTGTCATCACATTTCTACCCAACAAGCAATTCCTTCCTACTAGTGAAAATTAGGTCCAGAACTGAATGGATGCCCATCAGTTGGCTGAGTAAGTTATGGTACATGAATGCGATGGAATATTATTGTTCTGTAAAAAAAAAAAATGACCAGCAGGATGATTTCAAAAATCTCTGGAGAGATTTACGTGAACTGATGCTGAGTGAAATGAGCAGAACCAGGAGATCATTGTACACAGAAACAACAAGATTATAGGAAGATCAATTCTGATGGACATGACATTTTTGAACAATGAGGTGATTCAGGCCAATTCCAATAGACTTGTGATGGAGAAAACCATCTGCATCTAGAAAGAGTTCTATGAGACCTGAGTATGTATCACAACATAGTATTTTTGCCTTTTTTGTTGTTTGCTTGATTTTTTTCTCATTCCCCCCCCCCATTTTTGATATATGTTCTTGTGCAGCATGATAAAGGTGGAAACATGTTTAGAAAAATTGCATATATTTAGCCTATATTGGATTATTTGCTGCCTAGAGGAGGGAAGGGGAGGGTAAGGAAGGAAGAAAATTTTGGAACACAAGGTTTTGCAAGGGTGAATGTTGAAAACTATCTTTGCATATATTTTGAAGATAAAAAGCTATTACCAAAAAAAGAAAATTAGATCCAGAAGAGATATAGTTCCTCTAGTTTCTCATATTTGTTGTCTAAAGTGGGGTCATTTGTGTACAAACATTTGAGGTCATAGGTTTTATGATTGGCTCTATTCTTGAGTTTTGCTTCCTGTGAACTGTTGGATTTATATTAAAATACTTATTTCATTAAATGTTTTTTCCTCAGACTAATTGTGTCCTCTGTCTGATTGATAAAGATAGCCACTTTGGTTGGGGCTCATGAATTATCATTTTGCCTGGAGGGAGGTTCACAGAGTATTTGAACTTGGATAGTTCAGGAGCTTGAGCCCCCAAATCTGGGGATTGCAGCACTCCACCTCGTCCCCATATGATTGATCCTGCTTCCATTCCAAAGAGAATTTCTAAAGATTCTGAAAAGAAAGTTCATACTATGACCCTTTTTGCACTATGGCTCAACATCAGAAATGGATATGATTTTTATTAGTGGGAATGATATTAAAGACAATGTATTGCCATTGTACCCCAAGCACCATAATGCCTTTCAATCTAACTTGAAGCTGAAAACTTCTATATGTATTATCTCACCCATTCAAATATAAGGTCCTGGACAATAGGGACTTTATTTTTCTATTTATACATATACCCACATTCACATTTATA
Source organism: Sminthopsis crassicaudata (assembly GCF_048593235.1). Classification (NCBI taxonomy): domain Eukaryota; kingdom Metazoa; phylum Chordata; class Mammalia; order Dasyuromorphia; family Dasyuridae; genus Sminthopsis; species Sminthopsis crassicaudata. Next base: position 8,165,162 of record NC_133620.1, on the reverse strand, counting down.
TAAGTATATATATATATATATATGTGTGTATATACACATAGATATACATATATACAAATGGAGACCTATTGAAGACCTTAGAGTAAAAAGACCAAGCTCCTATTTTATAGAGTCATCTCCAGTCATCTTGATCTCTACCTTGCCCCTAGACCCAAATGGCTCTGGAGGGGAAAGTGAGGCAGGTGACCTTGCCCAGCCTCCCTTACTCAAATCCAATTCATTTGCATGTCAAAGCATCGTTTCCCCAATGTCATGGTCCTCTTTAAGAATGAAGGACAAACAACAACAACATCACACATATACAAAGGACTATATGTAATATATGTAATGTGTATGTATATATATATGTAAGTATAATATGTAAATATATATATATATATATATATATATTTGTTTATTTATTTGTGTCTAATGGTAACCATCTCTGGGGTGGGGGAAGAGGGAAAATAATTTTATGTGATTACTTTATAAATATAAGTAAAAAGAATAGCAAATTGTACATAATAGATTTTCAGTTTCAATTGCAATCATCTTTTAAAGAATATTAGTATGACATATGAATGCTTTTTTATTTCATAAATTAAAAAATAAAGAAAAAGAGAAAAAGAACAGACTGCTTTGAGATGGGGCAGGTTTGCCCTCGGTGGAGTTCAGAGGTCGATGCATTGTGCCAGGTGTGCATCAATGGCTGACTGAGCTGGCCACTGTGGTCCCTTCCACCTCAGCATTGTCAGTTCAGAAATTGATTTCTCTAAGGTCTCTCCTGGTGCTAATATTCTATGACTCCAAGTTCTGCTTAGTATTTAAGACTGTGTCCCACAAAATCATCCATTTTTTATGGAAGATCATAAAGTCAAATAGCACATAATACTTTATACAACATTTCATATTTGGAAAGTGCTTTACCATAATCCATGAGCTAATTCTGAGCATCCGCTCTGCAATGTGATGATCTCACTGTTCATGAATCAGGTAGCAGCATGCTGGGATGAAGAGTGAGTCTGAAGACCTTCCTGTGAATCCAGTTCCTGACCGAGTGCTTGCCTGCTTGACTAGCAGAACAATGGAAGCTTTGGGGCCTCAGTCTCCTCCAGATCTAGATCTGATTTGCTCAGAATCACCCAGTTAGTAAGTGTTTGCAGAAGACTTTGAAACTGAATAATAATAATTATTGATAATAGTGAATAATAATAACAACAATAGCATTTATATAGAACTTTAATGTTTGCAAACTGTATGTGGGTTATTTTCATCCCCATTTTACATATGGGGAAAATGAGGCTGAATGAAACTAGGTTGACTTGGCCAGGATCACACAGTCAGCAAGAATGTAAGGTAAGATTTAAATCCACATCTTTATGATCCAAGACTTTATGATCTTACTTAGCCCATGATGGGGGCTAGTTACCTTTGGCCTAGTCCTCTTTATGTTGTAGAGTTGGACTAGATGGCTTCTAAAATCCCTTCTAATTTCGAGGTACCTACATCTAGGTACTCAAGAGTTGAACTTGTAGCCCAAAAAGTTCTGACTTTGAATCCTTCCCCAGACACTTCTTACCTGTGCACTCTTGGGCAGTTTTCATTACCATCATTCAGCCTCAGTTTCTCTATTTGCAAAAATGGGATAATCGAAGCTGTCACAGGAGAATTATGAGGAACAAATTAGATACTATAAGGAAAGTGTTTCGTGAGCCTTAAAATGATCTATAAATATTAACCTTTTTGCATCTTTTAAAATCCAGATCCCATATCCTGACTGCGGCACTTGTTGTGTCTACTGTATAACATGCAATACACATGAACTATGGTTATTTGAGTCTTTGCATGGCTAAGCCATTTTCTTCAATCGAGGCTCATCTCAATTTCTGGTGACAAAATCAAATCCTGCTTCATTGGAGGTCACCTCTGGTGGCTGCTCAATAGCCACTGGGGGTGCAACTGAATCCTGGCATGGAGTGCTACAATCAATTCAGGACCCACTGAAGGAGATGGATGATTTGTGGCTACCCTTTTGGATGACTTCTCAGAACTGGTGCCTATTATTTATAGAAGGAATTGAGAAAGCCCGGGCTTTCCTGGCACTCCCACCCATCCATTCTAGTAGTTTGGCATCTCTATATTTTTGTTTCTACAATCCCTTTTGATTCAGGCCACAATACCAGTCCATTCTTCCTCCTCCTTCCCAGAATGCCCCTTCTCCAAAGTCCCCACAGCACAAAGCACAGGTTTCTGAGGATTGATGGTAATTCAGGGGGGGCCAGGAGAATGGAAGCCACCTTTCATTCCCAGCATCTCTTTTTAACCAGTCACTCCTAATCAATTGATGCCAGTATGCCTTGGCTGGGCTGGGCAGAATAGTCAAAGGGTGGAAATAGTGACTAAGTAATTTTTCCACCGTCTGTAACAAAATGGACTGATTTCCCACTGAGTTGATTAGCAGTGTTGCTCAGGGGAAAAAAAGTTCTGGGTTTAGAATCAGCATCTGGGTTCAGCCTTGGAAAAATCTGAGTGACCTTGG